>NC_046157.1:18583450-18658450 GCF_011064425.1 Rattus rattus
AGAGCGAGGGAAGCTTGGAAACACTACTTCTAGAAGTTTCTAGAAGTGACCATCAGGAAAATGCCAGAGTTGGAGTCCACAGCAAAAGATGACACAAGTCAAGTCATAAATAGTTGGAGAACACATGAAAGTATTTTTCAGTTATTCTTGGAACTGCAGGTGGGGAAAAATGGAATTCCTGGCAGTCAAATAGGGGGGAGGGGGTGAGGGCCCAGGAGATGACTCGGTGGTGAAGGCATCTGCCACCAAGCCTGATGACCTGAGTTCCAATCCCATGGACCCACATGGTGAAGGCTCAAGAATCAACCCCACCTGTCATCCTCTGGCATCCACATGAGCATTGTGGTGTGCACACTCAAAATAAGTAAGTTGTCATTTAAAAACAGAACAGTTAAGAAGGGGTCAGAGGTAAGACAATCATTCACGTCTAGATTACTGAGTGTTTAAAGAGACAGTAGGCTCTGGAGAGGTGATAGGTCTGCCATTCCCAAGATATAGAGAGATTAACTGGATGCATTCACCTTTAACCTTGCAAGGATTTCTAAAGAGAACTCAGAATTCTTGAATTGTCCTGGACTTTGAGACAAGGTAATCGTCCTGAAGCTGGGCTCAAGTGACCTATCTCTGAGGCTAGAAGCAGCCTGTGCCATATGACCCAATCCAACAACGAATTGCCTTTGCCTATATCAGTTAATGAGTAGACTTTGGACCCGAAAGACAGTTAAAACTCCCGGCAGCTAAGGAGAGGACCCATTTCCTCCTTGGATTATCAAGCAAGAGCAGCTAACATGAAAGGCTTCCTGCTTCTCTTTCTCTGTCTCCTTTTGGGGACCTCGGGTAAGAAACGTCTTTTTGTTGTTCTGGGGTTGTTTCTGTAACGTGGTGACTTGAATTGGCATCGTGGTCTCTGAACTAGAAACAGCAGGCTTGACCCTACGACTTCTTACAGCTACTGAATAAGTCTGGACTCGGGACCATTTCTTGTGTAGCTCAGTTCAGAGACTCTGACGTTGCGCTTGCCTAGCAAGCACAAGGCCCTGGGTTCGGTCCCCAGCTCTGAAAAAAAAAAAAAAAAAAAAAAAAGAGACTCTGACGTTTTCATCTGTGACCCCCAAAGACAGCAAGAGCTAAAGAAGTGTCTGGCTGTCATTGGGACACAGCAGTGCAGAGGTTTGCCTGACGTTTGATAAAGTTTGACTCAGTATTTCAAGGATGAGGTAGCAAGCTGGATCTGTTCTGTGATCATTGGAGAGCCAGGCCTGCATGGGTGGGGGAATGTGTCTGTTTCAACCGACGCTTGAAACTGGAGATTGCTGGCCGAAAGGAGCAATCCCAGTGAGGATTAGACTTCATACAAGTGTTCTTCTGGACTGGGGAGAGTTTATTTGGGTTTCAGTAGGTAAGGAATTTGCCCACCCGTCTGAGAGAAATCCAGGTCTGAAAGCCGGATACAAAAAAGGAATAAGGTATTTGAGGCGGTGGAAAGGGGGAGAGAAATTGTGTTCAATGTAAAGGACCATTTGTTTTGCTTTGTTTGGGGGACAGAGTCTCATGCTAAACTGAATTCTATGTACAGTAGATGAACTCTGATCCAACTGCCTTCGAGTGCTGGGTTATGGGTATAAGCTAACATACATGGCAAGATATGAGTTTTTGAAAATTGTTACTACATTTAATTACCACACATGTGAGATCAGAGGAGAACTGGTGTCTCTCCTCCCATTGGATGAGTGGGATTGAACACAGGCGGTCAGGTCAGCCCTGTCAGCAAGCTTCTTTCTTCTCTTATTGAGCTATTCCCTGGCCCAAGATTTTTTTTTTTTTTAAATCTGGTTTTAAGATTGTCGGAGAGGAGCTGTCCTAACAGGAAGGTAGGCCTCACCAGATCTCCCGTGCTAAGCCTGGGGCATGTGCTGTGGTCAAGCCTTCAGGTCCCAACAAGAATAGATAAGATCTATGTGACTTTCAGGAGTCACCGTGAAGAAATGCCTTCTGTAAGACATAAGGGTACTGAGAAGGGAATGCTTTGCTGAGAAGGCTTGGGGAAGTGGCTAGAGGTTAGAGACCCATAGTCGTGGACCTCAAGGTACCTTAGAGGTGGAGAAAGGAGTCTTGGGCCAGAGAATTCCCCCAGCAGGGTACAGGGGCAGGCTCCACCTTCAAAGCGAGGCGGGCAGGGATCCAAATATGGTGTAGTCAATTACTAGCTGTAGTTTCTCCCTACGTGATCATAGAGGCAGCCCATGGCAAGAAGCCAGTCGATATTCACCTTGGGCACTTAGTGGTGCATCTGCCGTTGGACCCAGTATTTAAACATTTGTGTTTGCTCTTGTGTGCGTATGTTGTTTTAGTAATGCAGACTGGGTGTGAGATGTTCAGGCCACCCAGAAATGCATGTAAAGGAAGGGAGTACCTGCCCCACCCCAGCAGCCTACTGTCACGTAGACTACACGTTTTTCATCCCTACGGAATCTCTAGTAGAGTTTGGCAAGTGGGTGCAGCTGCCGTGTCAAGCTCGAACTCCATGTCCGTCTTAGCAGTTGAGGACAGGAAGTGGATCTGGTACACCTTCCGCCTGTCCCACCTAGAAACGTCATAAGCACTTCCTGGACAATGAGGACATGCTCAGATGACATCCTAAGCCCCCTCATCAGGAACCATTTGCTTTCCCTAAGCACTAGGGCTGCCCTCTCCCATGGCATCGAGTGGGAGCCAACATCCCTTATTATCAAGGACTTCTGTCTGTCAGAAGCATTTTATTTTGGCTCTCAGCTAGCATTAGGTAGCATATACTGTGGATAGATGGTGGCCCTGGAGTGTTCTCCAGAAAAGAGCCCACAGAGGGAACATTTTTTTTCTTCTCATGTAAGCCAATAGTTGGCACCCTATAGATGCTCTGTAGCTGTAGGGCTGTTACTGTTGTGTCGGCTAGAAAGCAGCTCTCAGATCTGAGGGAACAGAAAGATGGGTGCTGGGACTGAAGAGGTATCTCAGTGGCTAAGAGAGTTCACAGTACTTGTAGAGGACCTGGGCTCACCTCCCAACTGGACCTCCAGTTGTATGGGATCCAGTACCCTCTTCTGACCACCCACCATAGGCTCATGCATGCCTCTCCACAGGCCTCTGGCAAAGTCGTAGTTAAAGCAGTGTCATGGACAAGTAGTCTTAAGCAATGTCCACGAGCTCTTCACATGTGGACATTCGTGTCTGCCTCACAGGGTCGCATCAGGCATAGGGTAAGCCCTTGATAAATGAGAAAGTCCCAGGAGACGTGCGATAGTGGGCCACATGACTGGCCAGCTAGTGACTGTTTTTCCTGGCCATGGGAAGAATAATTGCTTATCTCTTTGTCCCTTCTGAGCTACTAACTGTCAAACCCTGTCCAAGGTGAAGAACCAGGCCTTGCCTGGCGCATCTGACCAGGCCAGGGGGGAATCCGAGTGAAATTAACATTCTGTATCACAAGGCTTATGAATGGCTTCCTCTCTACAAAGATTTTCGTTTCATCATTTGTATAACCAGTTGTCAATGTCTCTTCTTAGAGACAAGAGGGGTTCCAGGAAATGGGTCACTAAATGGGTGACTAAAAGGCAGTCTTCCAAGCTTCCTGGGGAGTTCTAGGAGCAGTGAATGCAGTTTTGATGTCTGTCAGAGTCTTTAGGACAAGGACCATTTGTTTATCTTATTCTCTCAAAGTAAATGTATCTAGAGAAATGCACCAGAAAAAAACAAAACAAAACAAAAACGTGGAATGACTATCATCAGCACTCAATGAAGTGTTTCTACGTAATTATTCTTTTAAGGCCACCTTCTAAGGTCCCCTCAACAGAGGAAACTGCCCCAATATGGACAATGGAAGCCCCGAAGAAGCCACTTCCTGGTGGTAACAGCGCCACCTTCTGGCACTTTCAATTGTCTTCCTCTGAATTTCCTGAGAATTTATTAAACACGGTTTCCCAAAGATAGATTTAAATTTTGCTACTTCTTGGTACTAATCTCTCTCTTTTTTTTTTTTTTTTTGTAAGTTGAGATAGTGTCTCCTGTATCTCAGGCTAGCCTTGAGCTTGATAGGTAGCAAAGAATGACCTTGAAGTCCTGAGCGTCTTGCCTCTGTCTCCAAAGTTCATATACGTATCTCAGTGTTTTCTGTTTCCATTTTCATTTTTTTATGGCACGGCCTCATGTAGCCCAGGCTTGCTTCCACGGGAACATCCCAGCACTCCCGACTTGATACTCTTCATAAATGTCATCACCACAGCTCTACGCTCAGCCCTCCGCAAGCATTGTTAAGCTGCATTAGGTGTCGTAGTTTTCAATAATACTTCTCATTTTTGTCTGTTTATTTTTTATTTTGCTATGCTTAGAAGTAACCATGTGTTTCCACTTTTAGCATAATCATATATATTCGTTTTCCCAGAAAATCCCAAGTTGAGTTTTGATTAGAATTAACGGTAATTGCTACTATTTATCTAACACACCCTCCTCTGACATTTGGCTTCCTTGTTCCCTTAACCAAAATCACAACAGCCTCAAATATGATGGTCCACCCGAGAATTTAGCCAATGAGACCACAAATAGTTCAAGTCTGTCCTCTGTGACAACCAAGTCTGACAAGTCTGGTACAATTCAGACCAATGGTAATTCACCTCAGCTAGCTGGGACAAATCAGTTTCCTGGTGGTACCAGCTCTTCCATGGTGACTGACAGCACTAATTCTCCCACCACAGGACTGACTCAGTCGTCTGGTGGTGCCGGCTCTCCCACCACAACACCGACTAAGCCCACCGATAGTTCATC
The DNA here is from genome assembly GCF_011064425.1 of Rattus rattus. Classification (NCBI taxonomy): domain Eukaryota; kingdom Metazoa; phylum Chordata; class Mammalia; order Rodentia; family Muridae; genus Rattus; species Rattus rattus. Next base: position 18,588,248 of record NC_046157.1, read on the forward strand.
TCAGACCTCTACGGCAGCTCCGCCTCCTGGTGGTGCCAGCTCTCCCACCACGGTACCGACTAAGCCCACCGATAGTTCATCTCAGACCTCTACGGCAGCTCCGCCTCCTGGTGGTGCCAGCTCTCCCACCACGGTACCGACTAAGCCCACCGACAGTTCATCTCAGACCTCTACGGCAGCTCCGCCTCCTGGTGGTGCCAGCTCTCCCACCACAACACCGACTAAGCCCACCACCTAAGCCCACCGATAGTTCATCTCAGACCTCTACGGCAGCTCCGCCTCCTGGTGGTGCCAGCTCTCCCCCCACGGCACCGACTAAGCCCACCGATAGTTCATCTCAGACCTCTACGGCAGCTCCGCCTCCTGGTGGTGCCAGCTCTCCCACCACAGCACCGACTAAGCCCACCGATAGTTCATCTCAGACCTCTACGGCAGCTCCGCCTCCTGGTGGTGCCAGCTCTCCCACCACAGCACCGACTAAGCCCACCGATAGTTCATCTCAGACCTCTACGGCAGCTCCGCCTCCTGGTGGTGCCAGCTCTCCCACCACAGCACCGACTAAGCCCACCGGTAGTTCATCTCAGACCTCTACGGCAGCTCCGCCTCCTGGTGGTGCCAGCTCTCCCACCACAGCACCGACTAAGCCCACCGGTAGTTCATCTCAGACCTCTACAGCAGCTCAGCCTCCTGGTGGTGCCAGCTCTTCCACAGTGACTAGCAGCAGTAACACAGGTAAAAGTGGTCCCTGTAAGTCGTTTCACCGGGGTGCACAGCACCGAGGGCTGTGATGTGTCAGTTCCTTATGGTGAGGAAGGGGAATGGCTAGGGGAAAAAAAAGTTCAGTCCTTGTTGGAGGAACCCCTCAGTGAGCCCTCAGTTATGTTCTTTCCCCTCCTGTGGCTTAAGCTACTTGCCAACTGTGGAAGATGTTCTTACAAGTTTAGTCTTTGTGAGAGCTACCCATGGGAGAGCCAGAAGTAGCTTTGGGTTCTCAAAAAATACAGGTTAGACTAAGCACTGGCTTGTCAGCCACCTTGATCCTCAAGGAAGAAATCAGCTCTACCCTGGAATCAGTCAGGATGATGGCTGATCACAATTCCTAAACTAAGTCAAGCCTTTGATTTTGGGCCCAAGGGTTAAGAAGCTAAACAATGACTGTCCTCAAATAGCTGTTGGCTGACCAGGGCCAGAGTGTGATTGGTCATAAGCCAATGATACTAAACCACTTGATGAGGTCCTCTAAGCTTGATCCAGAATGAATGTCAGCAAAGTTTATCAGAGAAAAACAGATAGTATATATTTTAGACTTTGTGGGCAACACACGGTCTCTGTTGAAACTGTTAACTTCTGAGGAATGAACTTGGCTATATCCCAATAACAATTTATTTATAAAAATAAAAGGTTAGTTAGTTACAGCTCCTGGGCCATAATTTACCAAGCACTGACCTAGAGGACTCCTCAGACTTCAGAATTTAGACTTTAAATATATCGTGTCATTCTCAGAAAAAGAAACTGAGGCCCAGAAAAGAACAGTGACTTGCCCAAAGAGATAAGTTTGTGTCTTCCTACACTTCTGATCACTATCCAAGTTTTCCTTGGCAGATCTAAGAAGTCAGTTAAATCAGTAAATAGAACTCAGCCATGTGGACAGCTGTGGTGATCTTAGGAACGGGAGCGTCTCTAGGCTTTCTCTGCTTCCTCCACAGCAGTCCTTCATGACCTCCTCATGCTGGCTAGCATGAGGCAAATTGCTTCTCTCTTGGCTTCAGTGAACTTACTTAAGACCTTGGAATCAATGCTGGTGGTGGCAGCGAATGCCTTTAATCCCAGCACTGGGGAGGTAGAAGCAGGTGGATCTCTGAGTTCAGGCCAACCTGATCTATAGAGCAAGTTTCAGGACAGCCAAGACTTCACAGAGAAATCCTTTCTCGATCAACCAATCAATCAATCAATCAATCAATCCTTTATAACTAAGGAGTGATGCTCAAATCCCTTCCATCTCTAACATCCTGTGAAGTATTCATTCCTCCACCAATCACCCTCCTGAGTTTGCCCTTCCTTTCTAGAAAGAAAACATGTCCTGATGTCCTGATGTCCTGATGTCCGGAGTTGCTTGTTTGCTGTCCCCAGAAAGACCCTGCATCCTATTTCTCTTTGCTATGGGGCCGAATCTTTTTTTTAAAAGACATTTAGTTTACTTAACATACCTGACATTTCTGGTACGGTAGCACACATGTAGTCCCAGGGCTTGGAAGGTTGAGATAGGAGGATCAAGTGTTTGAGGCTGCCCTTAGCTATGTAATAAGTTTGAGGCCAGCCTGGGCTATCGGAGACCCTGCCTGAAAAGTTTAAAAGAGGAGCCGGTGAGATGGCACAGCTGGGCTGTCGTGCTGGAGTTTAATCCCCAGGATCTACACAATGTGCCCATCCATCCACCTCACACTGAACAAAGAAATGAAAGAGTTCTTTTAATTAAAAAATTCCAATCAAACAAAAACACATTAGGCCCATGGCTGTGTCAGTGAAGCTTAAGCAGGACAAAAGGGTGTGCAGTTAAAACGAATATCCTTTTCCCCTAAACCCTGTGACCCTTGGAGAACCCTGGAAGCAGCCGCTACTGCCAGTTCCTTGTGTCCCCCTAACCTAAGCAAATGCAACAAGTACATCTGCTTCCTCATCACAGGGGAGCATGTTATACATTCTATATCTTAAAACTAGCCTTTCGAACCAGGTCAAGTGGCACGTGTCCTCAGGGGACAGAGGCAAGCAGATCTCTGGATTCGAGGCCAGCCTCCTGCTACAGAGCAAGTTCCAGGACAGCCAGGGCCACCCAAAGAGACCCTGTCTTGGAAAACCAAGCCAAACAACAAACAAAGGAACAAAAGACCTTTTGGAAAAAAATCTCCAGAATTTGTGGAGATGAAGAAAATGATAAACCAGTGGCTGAGGCTATAGCTCAGTGGTAGGGCACTTACCTAGCATGCACGGGGACCTGGGTTCAATCCCCAGTACTGCAAAAAGGAAGGAAGGATGGCAGGCCAACCAAGATCATCATGTGCTCACCTATGGAATGTCCCTCCTTCAGTCTCACCAGTGTCCCATCAATAAGGCCTGAGCCATGAGTGTCCAGCCCAGGAATCTAGGTCAGAGTATAACTTTTCTTTATTCTGAATCCTCCCCTGCAGAGTCAAGGGTGCAGTGTGTCCATCCTTGCTGCTCCCCCTAGAATGCTACTACTGGGCTGACCGGGGCATTCTACCCTAATTGTACCTGATTTCCTGGGGTGCTAAACAGATGGGAGGAAGTTCACCGGGTCAATCCGCATTCTTTTTCTTCTTAATTGTTCCCTTTCCTCCTTGGTTCTTTATTTCTTTTGAGACAAGAGTCTTCTTCCATAGTCCAAGCTGGCCTGAAACTTACTCTATAGACCAAACTGATCTCAAACTCCCAGAGATCCAACAATGTCCACCTCCTAAAGGCCAGGATTAAAGGTGCATGCTACCATTGTCTGGCTTTCTCTCCTTTTCTTCATGGACATGGGACAGCTCTGCTCCTCAGAATATGACATCTAGTTCCCCCTTGGAACTTCTTGTGTCCTGCCACACTATTCTGTCAAAGGCTGCTTTATTTGCAAAGGGTTTGGGGAGCCTTACTTAGTGTTTGGGAGCGGGCACTGATGCCCTGAAGATCTGAAGAGCCTCCTCTCCTCACAAGTAGAAAGATTCTATTTTTTTCTCAAGCAGGGATCTGTGAGTTTGGTAGCAATCAGCAAGCACTCAGCCCCCAAACCATAGCATCAGTCTTCTCCATAGACGGAAGCGAACACACTGTTTCCAGGTCTTCTAAAGACGCAGTATAAAGTCATACAATCAGGGTCTGGAGGCCAGGTATGGTGATGCACATCTTTGATCCCAACACTTGGGAGGCAGAAGCAGGCAGATCTCTGTGAGTTCGAGGCCAGCCTGGTCTGCATAGAGAGTTGCAGGGCAGCCAGGGTGAGACTGTGCCTCAAAACAAACGCAAGTATTTCCAGAAGGAGGATGTAAAAAGGGAATGAGACTCGCCAGGAGTTAATGGCTGAGTTCTTTGGATTTGTAATATCTTTCTCCTCCGTCTCAGGTTCCAATGATCCTTGCAGCCCTAACCCCTGTAATACACCTGCTTCTTGTGTCAAGCTGCATGACAGCTACTTCTGCTTGTGTTTAGAAGGCTACTACTACAACGAGTCTTCGTCATGCGTGAAAGGTAAGCTGCAAAGGGTAAACAAGGCAGGGCCCTGTGTCTCTTATATCTGAAGCGGGCTTTACAGAGATTTCAAACAATAGTAAAAAGGGGCAGAAGAAAATCTGAAGGCAAGGAAGACCAGGGAAGGGTCTGCTCTTGTTCTAGCCAATCCTGGGGCAGTGGGGGCTAGAGTAAGGCAGATTTGTAAGCTAGACTGGAGGTCTGGTGTGGGCTGAACCTTCCCTCCGCTGCTTCGGAATGTGCTAGACAGCAAGTGCTGCCGGGTCCCCTGGAAACTGACTACCAAATAAGAACTTGCCTAACAGCGTACAACTGCAACCGTGGGACACTGAAGCAGAAGAAGAGAGCAGGCTGGGAGTTTGACCTGAGCTGTCAGAGCTCCAGAAATGGACTTAGAAAGTGCCTCAGTGTAAGCTGGGTTAGGTCACCCAGTGCTACGGAACCCAAAGTCTGCTTGCTTTGGTTCTCCTCCTGGGGGGCGCTAAGACACAGGGACCACCTAAGACCACCAGAAAAATATGGATTTTTACATTATCACTTATAACAGTTGCGAAATTACAGTTATGAGGTAGCAACAGAAATAATTTTGTGGTTGGGGATCATCACAACATGAGGAACTGTATTCAAGGGTCACAGCATTAGGACAGGTAAGAACCAATAGTTTAAATTGATATTTTTTGTTCTGCCTTATACGTGGAAAATTACTTTTCTTGCTACAGCAGGCCAGTTGTATAGGAAGCAGATGGACTATGTTGCCTACAATAGTTAGAGGTATGTCCCCCAAAGTTTGCATTTTTAGCACTAATAATCTGATTTCTGGGTATCTGCTCTATGTAAATGATGCCCCCCCCAAATCTTTCCATTTTAAATAGCATGCACTAAGTTCAAGAATAAAAAAACAAGCCAGAGACAGTGGCACATGCCTTTAATTCCAGCACTTGGGAGACATTTGGAGTCAGCCCAGTCTACAAATGCAGTTCCAGATCAGCCTGTGGACAGGACTACACAGTGAGACCATGTTTAAAGTGGGGAAGTGGAAAGGAAAAGAAAGAGAGGGGAAAAAAAAAAAAGAAGAAAAGTAGCACACTTTAGACACAAAATTGCAATGGCCCTATTGACATTAAATAATTCAAAGAGGGTTTGCCTGATTTCCAGGAACGACATTCCCTGGAGAGATTGGCATGAGCCTAAATGAAACAGCTGACTTGGGAGATAAAAACTCTGTGAACTATCAAACTTTGCACAGCAGTGTTGTTAAGTTTGTAAGTATTTTCCCACTCTCTCGTCTATGAAGTCTCTTCCTTCTCAGCAAAGCGTGGGACTGGTCTTCACGTGGCAACATGACACAATTGTGCTTTTTGTTGGCCAAGTGAAATGTACCCCTCCTGGTGGGCAGGGAGCTCCCCAGGGATTCTTGGGCCTCTGTATAGTTGTACACCTGAGACAGAGCACCCAGCTATGCCTCCAGAAGAAAGCCCGCAGAAAGTGTCCAGTAAGACACTACTCCAGACCTGCCTGTTATAGACGCCATCGGTGTGGTTTTAAAAGAGGAAGAGTTCTAACAGTGTCCTTTGAAATAAATTATTTTGCCGGGTGTGGTAACGCAGACCTTTAATCCCAGCAGAAGGCAGAGCAGGTGGAACTCTGAGTTCCAGGTCCACAGAGTGAGTTCCAGGACAGCCAAGGCTACACCAAGAAACCCTGTTTCAAACCACCCCATGGGGGGGGGGGGTTGTGGGGGGGGCAGGAGGGGAGGAGGGAGGAGGGGGAGGAGAGAGAGAGAGAGAGAGAGAGAGAGAGAGAGAGAGAGAGAGAGAGAGAAAGCGAGCTAGGAAACTCTCCATAGCATTCAGCCAGCCAGTGTTTAGACACCCAAACTCAGTCAGGAGAGTCCAGAAGGTGGTCAAACATTCTTACAGTTTCACAGAGTGTTTTTTTTAAATTTGGTTTTAGGGAACATTTTTATGCTATTGTTCTTCTTTTTTAAAGAATTATTTATTTTATGTATTTGAGTACACTGTAGCTGTCTCCAGACTCACCAGAAGAGGGCATCAGATCCCATTACAGATGGCTGTGAGCCACCATGTGGTTGCTGGGAATTGAACTCAGGACCTCTAGAAGGGCAGTCAGTGCTCTTAACCACTGAGCCATCTCTCCAGCCCCCGTGTTATTGTTCTTTTAAAAATATTTTATTGTCCAAAGATAACATTCAGGGGTTGGCTTTCCTTCCACCTTGCTGGGACATGGTCTCTTGTTTCCGCCACACTTTGTATTTTCCAAGCTAGCTGACCGTCCATCGTCTGAATGATTCTCCTTTCGCTGCCTCCCATCCTGACATAAGAAGGGGAGGGAGAGGGAGGGAGGGAGGAAGAAGTGAGGAAGTGGGGAGGGAGGAAAAGGGGAAGGAATGGAAGGAGAGAGGGAAAAAAAAGAAGAGCTGTTTAAACCCGGGATATAATTTAAATGTGTTCCCCTTGTTATCACATCTGTTTCCCTCCACAGTTTGAAAACACATTTAAGATGACTGACTATGGACAGACTGTGATTCTTAAAGTGAGGTAAGTTGGCTTTGGACCGGCGAGGTTCTTTGGAGGCCGCATGTTTCCCCTTCACTTCTGCTCTCCTTGAGCTCCCATGTCACAAGCCATCTTGTCTTAAGTGATAAGTCAAGAAGAAATAGCCGTGGGGCCGGGGAAGTGGCTCAGTTGGTAAAATGCTTGCCCCACAAGCACAAGAAACTGAGTTTGGACCCCCAGTCCCTACATAAAGAGCCTCCCTCAGTGGCCCAGTACTTGGGGGATGGAGACAATGGGATTCTTGGAGCTCACTGGCCAGCCCACCTAGTCCAATTGGTGAGCTCCAAGTTCACTGAGAGACTCAGTCTCCTAAGGTAGACTATCCCTACCCCTTCACGGGTGGGCCTGCAGGTCTATGAAGGGCCATGGTGTTCCAGGATGGGGTTTGCTAATGTCATCAAGGATAAAGGCTACTTTAGGGGGCAACAGGAGAACTTAGGTGACAATGAGAGGTCAACTGGCTACTATGCTCAAAACTGCTTCCTGATCCAGGACAAAAACAAATACAACACACTCAAATACACTTATAGACTAGACAACTAAAAATAATATTAAGGTGGAAAGCAACTGACACCCCATGCCAGTCTCAGGCCTCTGTATGCATGCATGTACACACACACACACACACACACACACACACACACACACACACACACACACTCATACAAAAGAAGAGGTGGCTAGCCAGATCACTGCAGAGGGAGCCATGTGACTCGGTGCTCCAAAATCCTACTGACTCTAGCCAGAGCAAGCAGGCTGTGGCCTGAAAAGGGAAGCTCTTGATGGTTGCCCACCATCTTGTTCACATGGACCAAGTTATCGTTTGGATCAGTTTGGTTGGATCTTTTGGTTGCAAACCATACCTGGTTTGAGAACTCCTAGTACCTTCCAAAAGAGTGTTGTTTGGGGGTTGGAGAGATGGCTTAGTAGTTAAGAGCACCTGATTGCTCTACCAGAGGTCCTGAGTTCAATTCCCAGCAACCACATGTTGGTCCACAACCATCTGTAATGGGATCCGATGCCCTCTTCTGGTGTGTCTGAAGACAGCTATGGCAGACTCACATACATAAAATAAATAAATAATTCTTTAAAAAATTGTTTTCATGGGCTGGAAAGATGGCTCAGTGTTTAAGAGCACTGACTGCTCTTCCAGAGGTCCTGAGTTCAAATCCCAGCAACCACATGGTGGCTCACAACCATCTGTAATGAGATCTGATGCCCTCTTCTGGTGTCTGAAGACAGCTACAGTGTACTCACATACATTAAATAAATAAATAAATAAATCTAAAAAAAATTGTTTTCATTGTAGCTTTCTCTGAGCACACATCCAATAGAAGCCAGCAGGTTGAAAATTTGACAGTGAATTCCCCACCCCACCCCCGGGCCTCCGTATGTGGTCTACAGCTGTGGAGACAGGACAATGGCTCAGGGCTGGAGTGCACCCAGCGGACTTGGGTATCAGGGAGGTTCAGATACTATTTGTGGACTACCCAGTTTGATTTATCCATCGGCACCTCTAATTTCTCTTTTAGCAAAGACTCTTCAGTGTCATCAAGATCTGTGATGCGTGCTGCTACGCAGACAGTCCGTGTATCAGTAGTAAATATGTTTGGAGAAAACACAACGGAGAATGAAGAGAGTGTAGCTTCTGTGATCGAGAAGGCAGTTAATACGGATAGCAAGGTGCACAGCTATTCCAGTAAGTACTAAGTGATTTTATTTCAAGTTTGCCTAAAGATCTAACTTTCTAACTTTTTCTAACTTTTCTTGCTGTCTCCAACCTACACCCCCACCCCCAGCCTGTTTGCGTGTGCGTGTGCATGTGAGGCTGTCCTGGGATGTACTCTCTAGACCAGACTGGCCTTGAACTCAGAGATCAGCCTGCTCGTGCCACTTGAATACTGGGATTAAAGGTATACACCACCTCTGCCCAGTTCCAAATTCCTCTTTTTAAAAAGACTTTATTTAGTTAATTTTTTTTTTTCTTTTTCTTTTTTTTTCTTTTTTTTTTTTTTCGGTGCTTGTGATTGAACTCAGGGCCTTGCACTTGCTAGGCAAGCGCTCTACCACTGAGCTAAATCCCCAACCCCTAGTTAATTATTGATTAACTTGGTTATTTTTTAATATTTTAAATTATTACTTGTTAATTCATTTATTATTAACTTTCAGTATTATTCATTTTCAGTATTTTTAATTTATCATTTAGTTATTTTTAATTACATGTCTCTTTGTCTCTCTGTGTGTGTGTGTGGTGTGTGTGTGTGTGTGTGTGTGTGTGTATCTGGAAGTCAGTCTCTGCAGGTGGTGTCCCTCAGGAGCCATCTGAGTTTTGGTCATCTCCCTGAGGCTGGGGATTAAACCTAGGATCCCCTGAATGCTAATCAGGTGTTCCACACTGAGCCACCTCTCAGAAGTCTACATTTTTTTTAAAGGTTTATTTATTCATTATATATAAGCACACTGTAGCTGTCTTCAGACACCTGAAGAGGGCATCAGATTCCATTACAGATGGCTGTGAGCCACCATGTGGTTGCTGGGAATTGAACTCAGGACCTCTGGAAGAGCAGTCGGTGCTCTTAACCACTGAGCCATCTCTCCAGCCCCCAGAAGTCTACGTTTTTAAAGCAGGGTCTCATCTCACTTATTTCTGATTAGGTTAGGCTGGCTGGCCAGTGGACCCCAAGGTCCCCCTATCTCTACTTCCCAAGAGCTAGAGTTACAAGTGGGTGCCACCATGCCTGCCTTTTTTCCCCATGGTTGCTTGAGATTGAACTCGGGTTCTCATGCTTACAACAACACTTTATTGACTGAGCCATCTCCTCTTCCCCTGAGTTCTGTTTTTCAAAGCATGAATAAACTCACTTAGAGTTTCCCAACACCTTTTCTCTTTCCTTGGGGCTTTACAAAGATTCTTACCATGCATCATGTTTTAGGACCTAGAGCAGAAATAACGCTGAGACAAAGCTCTCCTATGAGGCCTACCACTGCTATCCACTGATATTTCTTCTTGAGCTCCGAATTTTGTCTAGAGTAGCAGTGGCCCCTATGTGCCAGGCCCTGCTTTGTTCGGGGCTAGATAAGACAGCACACACATGAAGAAATCGGCATGGGCACTGACCACAGGTAACCGTCAGCTAAGAATAACTTACCTGTTTCTCAGGATAATCCTGGGGACGCTCCCCCTCCAGCTGCAGTTTCCTCATTTCTACTCTCCTGAGTAATTGCTTCTCTTAGAATCCCTCATTTTCAGAGCGAACCTAGTCAGTGACAGCTCTGAAAAGTGCTTTTTAGACCATCTCTCTAACACCTCGCTCCATTCTGAAACCAGTCATGTGTGGTTAAGTGGATTAACCTAGTACCCTAAGCTGTCACCTAGAGATAACCAAAGCAAACTGCCCCAGATGGAAGCCAATGCCTCAGCACACAGAGGATGCTACGTTTTACTGCTCTTCAGGTTTTGTCACAAAAACGTATTCTCTTTCTCTAGATTTTGAATCGAAGGTTGTGCTGGCTAATTTTATGTCAACATGATCCACACTAGAGTCACCTGAGAGGAGGAAACCTCAACTGAGACTATGCCTCCTTAAGATCAGGCTGTAGGCCCTCTCTCTCTCTCTGTCTCTACCACCCTCTCAACTCCCTCCCCATGCCCTGAATAAACTATTCTATACTATAAAAAAAAAAAAAAAAAAAAAAAAAAAAAGATCAGGCTGTAGGCAAGCTTATGGCATAATCAGTGATTGATGGGGGAAGGCCTAGCCCACTGTGGGCGGGGCCATCCCTGGGCCGGTGGCCCTGGGTTCTATAAGAAGGCAAGCTGAGCAAACCAGGGGAAGTAACACTCCTCCATGACCTCTGCATCAGCTCCTGTCTCCAGGTTTCTGCCCTGCTTGCATTTCTGTCCTGACTTCCTTTGATAATGAATTGTGATGTGGAAGTATAAGTCAAATAAACCCTATCCTCCTCCGTTTGCTCTTTGGTCACGGTTTTCATCACAGCAGTAGAAACCCTGACTAAGACAGAAGTATTTTTACACTGCAGTGAGTTAGTTACAGCTGGGTCTCTTTAGTAGAGAGTAACACCACTTGTCTAACTCCTACCCGCTGCTGTTCCAGTCCCTTCTCAGATTCACCTTCTCACCCCAGCACTTGCAATCCACACCCAGACTAGCATTCTTTAAAGGTTGTTTGCTCTCTCATGGCAAATTCCTGCTTAGCATCTTCCAGAAGATTCTCTAGCCTAGGAATAAAAGCCAGGGGCTGGAGAGATAGTCAGTGGTTAAGAACACTTGTTTAATTGTAAAAACTGAACTGGAGCTTGAATTGAACAACCATGTCAGGTGCCTAACAAATGCCTTTAACTGCAGCTCCAGAGAATCTGTCACTCTCTCCTGGCCTCTGTGGGAACATACACACATGGCATACACACACACACACACACACACACACACACACACACACACACACACACACACTGTAAAATTAAAAAAATTTAAAATGGTGTCAAAAGCTGAGTGTAGTGGCACACACCTTTAATCCCAGCACTCAGAAAGCAGAGGCAGGTGGATCTCTGAGTTCCAGCTGCTCTACAGAGTGAGTTCCAGGACAGCTAGAGCTACACAGAGAAACCCCGCCTTGAAAAGCCGAAACCAAAACAAACAAACGAAAACTAAAAACTGTCAGTGTCCGTAGCCTAACTTTTAAATGTCACTGATCTATAGATGAACAAGATAATGAAGGATTATTGAGGTCCCTGTGTGGGCGCCGTCATTTACATTAGCTCCTTCTTTTCTCACAGCAGACATGGAAACAAGACTTTTGAGCACCATTTTATAGGTGAAGGAACTGTGGACCCAGAAAACTCAAATAACTGAATGATTGCATAGAGAAGGGGTGAAATGCTGTCATGAATTATCTGTCTGGGCTTCCTCAGTGTGCTTTTTTTAATTTGGTGTTTTTTGTATGTATGTCTCCCACAGAACAAGATCGGTGTGATTATTATGGCTGTGTGAAGAGTGGCAGCAATGTTTGCCGGGATGGTTTACAATGCACGTGCAAACCTGGGCTGGAGAGACTGAACCCGCAGGTTCCTTTTTGTGTTGGTAAGTTTTACAGCTGCTTCCAAATTTTCTTCCCACTCTCACTCCACCCTCTAGTATTTTCCAAAGACAATCATGGCTGCTTTGAGTTTCCATGTATATTTTGACTTTAGCCTAGGATCTGGGTAACAGTTGGTGTGGTGACCATGTCAGCTTCACACAGGGTACATCCTTATATTACTTAGGAAAAAACAAGGCACAAAAGTGTAATCTGTTACACGTCACCTCAGGGTTAAAGAGATCGTCTCTGGGGTGGTGAAATGATTCAACCAGCAAAGACACTTGCAGAGCAAGCCTGGCAACCCCAGTTTACTCAGTTTACCTGAGAGAGCTGACTCTGCCCATAAAGTAATTTGTCTTGTGACTTCTACATAAGTCCTGTGGCATATGCTCTGCACCACACACACACACACACACACACACACACACACTATACACTATACACACACAGACACACACATACACACACATACTACACACTACGCACACAACCCACATACACTATACACACACACCCACATACACTATACACACACACACACCACATACCACCACCACACACACATTTTCTTTTCTCCTCCTCCTCTTCTTCTCCTCCTCCCTCTTCTCCTTCCACACTTCTTTTCCTCCTCCTCCTCCTCCTCCTCCTCCTCCTCCTCCTCCTCCTCCTTCTTCCCTAAGAGATTGTTTCTGGAAATGACCTAGAAATCACTCTGTTTTAAAGCTCCAACATGTTCTGAGCCCTGCAATGCAGAGGAAAAGCAGCAATGCTTAAAGAAGGATAATGGAGTGATGGAGTGTGGGTGCATGGCAGGCTACCGGAAGGCGGACGGGAAATGTGAAGAGTAAGAAATCAGTTCATCTTTATCTTGTCACAACATAGCTAGGCCAAAGCTTGCAGTACATGTGCGAGTTGAGTGTCAGGAAGCTGGCATGGGTTGGCAAGTACAGAGCATCGCTGTGTCATCACCATCCAAGAAGGTTTTTTTTTTTTAAAGATATATTTATTTACTTTATGTGTATGAGTGCTTTATCTGCATGTATACCTACATGCCAGAAGAGGGCATCAGATCCCATTACAGATGGTTGTGAGCCACCATGTGGGTGCTGGGATTTGAACTCAGGACCTCTGGAAGAGCAGCCAGTGCCCTTAACCCCTGAGTCATCTCGTCAATACCCATCCAAGAGTGTTTGAGCATTCTGTATTCCTAGAACACCAGTAGGTAGAACCTATCGTGCAACAGTTAGAAACCTGTTAGGCCTATTACAAAATGAAGAAACAAACCTGAATGAATGACACAGGCCCTTGAGAGGGTCCATCTACGCCATGCTTTCACCTGAATGGCCAAGCCTTCCTCGAGTTCAGAGGCAGTTATGTTCAGCCTGCAGCAAATAAGGCCACACTGGATTGGGTGCACCTCACCTTGCAGAACCCGGTGGAAGGTGTTCTTTTGAGAAAATGCTAGCATAAAGAAAATGGCTGAGAGAGCGAGGAAGGACAGAATGACAGGCAGATGGGAAGGGAGAAATGGAAATTGGGGTGAGCATTAAAGAGGCTCTTTAATGTGGCTTACTACTGTGAATGTGTTCCAGGTGTCCATTTGGCTACAGCGGGACGGATTGCAAAGACCGTGAGTATAGACACCCTAATCTCCCAAACATCCAAGAAACGCACTCAGACTGCATCCAGAGTCTCGCCCACTCCACCAAAGGCTTCCTGAATTCACCGAGAGAAAAACTCAGCTTCAAGTTTGTCTTCTGGGCCCTGCAGCCCACATTCACCTGTGTTAGAAATAACAGGACTCAGACCCAGGGGTGAGAAGGTGGCTCTGAACCAACGTAGGGCCAGAGAAAGGCATCCTCAGTCATATACACACATTCTATATTATAGATGGTGTGTTCAAAAATGATGCATATTGGTGAACAGTTTAGAAATCAGGCACTTAAATTCTTAAGCAGGTTTTATCAAATTTCATTCATTCATTTTGGAGACCTGGGTGGCCTGAAACTCACTCCCTATACCAGGCTGACCTCGAACTCAGAGATTCCCCTGCCTCTGCCTCTTGAGTACTGGACTAAAGGCCTGTGCCACCATCACTCGTATTAGTGGGTTTTCTTTTTTTTTTTTTTCTTTTTTCTTTTTTTTGGAGCTGGGGACCGAACCCAGGGCCTTGCGCTTGCTAGGCAAGCACTCTACCACTGAGCTAAATCCCCAACCCCATTAGTGGGTTTTCTAATGCTTTTCAGGCTGTGCTGGGAACCGGTTTGTATGTTACGTTTACAGGCCATCTTATGGTCATATTTCAAGAGCCCACAGCAGCCAGGCATAGTGGTGGATGTCTGTATTCTTAGTGTATTGAGACAGGAGGACTGCCATGAGTTTAAGGTGATCCTGGGCTATATAATAAAAGCCCTTATCTGGGGGTAGATAAAGAGTATAGACATGGGGCTGGAGAGATGGCTCAGAGGTTAAGAGCACTGACTGCTCTTCTAGAAGTCCTGAGTTCAATTCCCAGCAACCACATGGTGGTTCACAACCACGCATAATGAGATCTGGTGCCCTCTTCTGGCCCTCAGGCATACATGCAGGGAGAACACTGTATATGTAATAAATAAATAAATTTTTTTAAGTTAAAAAAAAAAGAGTGTAGACATTAACAGACTCGTCCCTAGTAAGCCATTACCTGCCCCCTCTACTGGTGACATGTTTAACCTCCGTCTAGACCTCCTAGCTTATGAAAAGGGGGCACTTTGGGGGGCAGGCAGTGGTAGGAGAGATGGAGAGAGAGATGAGAGACCTCAGCTGAAATTCCATCCCACAAAGCCCAGGAAGACCATGACCCCATCAGTCTCCTTTGTGTCTGTGATGATTGTGTGCTGCAGACGTGCTTAGGGCATGAGGACAAGGAGAGGGTGGCAACAGAGATGAGCAGATGCCCCGCCTGCCTCTGCGGGGCTGAGAGACAAGAACCTGATGGAGCTCACAGTGGGAGCCACTGGGAACACAGCCTCCGTGCAGTAGGTAGCAGGACCCACTCACCAAAGGCCATTTGTTCTAGTTTCATTTCTGCTGCTGAGACCAATACTCCGCCAAAAGCAATGTAAGAGAGAAAGCTAGCTGAGGAGTGGTGGCTCACGCCTTTAATCCCAGCACGTGGAGGCAGGCGGATCTCTGTGATTTCGAGGCCAGCCTGGTCTACAGAGTGAGCTCCAGGACAGCTAAAAGCTACACAGAGAAACCCCGAGTGTGGGGGGCTGGGGGCTTTTTGTTTGGTTTATAATTCAGGTTACAGTCTATTATTTTGAGGAAAACAGGGCAGGCACTCAAACATTGCATCCACAGTCAAGAGCAAAAAGAGAAGGAACACGGGGATCCTTGCTTCCTGCTCTCTTGCTCTCAGCAGCTCTCTTCTCTCCTACTGTTCAAATCCCTGCTCAGGGAATGGTGCTCCCCACGATGGGCTGGGTCTTCCTGTATCAATTAACAGTCATGACAACCCCTGACCCAGATGTATGCCACCAGCTCAACAGATTTATTTATTTATTTATTTATTTATTTTATTTTTCGGGAGCTGGGGACCGAACCCAGGGCCTTGCGCTCGCTAGGCAAGCGCTCTACCGCTGAGCTAAATCCCCAACCCCAGCTCAACAGATTTAGATAATGCCCCATTAAGACTCTCTTCCAAGTTGTGCCTTGTTGCCAGTTAAAACTAACCAGGGCTCTTTTCTGTCTTTTCCCTTTCAGAATTTCAGCTGATCCTCACCATTGTGGGAACCATTGCTGGAGCTTTCATCCTCATCTTGCTAATTGTTTTGATCGTCTCCATGAGGTATGGGGGTGGATAGACGCCACTAAATACGTTGCTCTGATGCTCTAGACACTCATGGATGAGAAAGAGGAAACAATATATTTATTATATAAATTCTATTGTAATTTGTTATATTTATGTTATATTACATTATAGTTTTTATGTGTATAAATAAATATATCGTATATTATTACATAAATATTATAATATATAATATACGATATAAATGTAATATAATATATAAAATAATATCTGTGGTATCTAATTATAATAATATAGTATATTGTGTGTAATATATTGATATATTATAAGCATTATTTATATTTTAACACATTATAGTTATTATTTATGTATTATATATAAAATACTTTGAGGAAAAAAATCATAAAAATAAATCCTTTAAAAAGAAAGAAAATTATTTAAGTTTCTTTTATATTTATATATAATAATATATTTGCATATAACATATTTCTATATAACATATAAATAATGAATGATATTATAAATATAAATAATGAATAAAATAATATATTTATATATACTAAGTTATATATTTATTATACATAATATATAATATGTAAGTGTATGTGAGAGAAGGTGTCCAAGGACTCCAGAAAAGAGTGTCGGATGGATACCCTAGTGCTGGAGTTATAGCCAGTTGCAAGCTACCCAACCTGGGTGCTGTACCCTGAGCTCAGATCCTCTCCAAGAACAGTATATGTTCTTGCCCATTGAATACCACTGTTCAATGGCCTTTACTTAATTCTATCTTTTTAAGTGATATTATGTAGATGGTTAAGTGTCTTTTATGATTAAATTTTTTTTGTTCAAGTTGTTTCACATCAGTCAGACCCAATAATCAGTTTTCTATAGCATTAACAACTCTTCCCTAGGCCTGGTGTGGTACTGTATGCCTCTGATCCCAGCACTTGGGAGGCAGAGCCAGGCAGATCTCTATGTGTTCAAGACCAGCCTGGTCTACATAGTGAGTTCTAGGACAGCTAGGCCTATGCTGTCCTATCTCAAACAACAGAAAAGCAACTTTCCATTAGCACTTTTTAACTCAAGTTATGCCTAACTGTGCACATCTATAAACTCAGTACTTGGAAGGTGGAAGCAGGAGGATTAAGAGTTTAGGGATATCCTAAGCTATATAGCAGGTTTGAGGCCAGCCTTGACTATATGACAGTCTGCCTTACAAATACAAAATCGAGGGCTGGGATTGGGGCTCAGCTGGTAGAGTGCTTACATGGCCTGCATGGAGACCTACATTTGTTCTCCTGCACAGCATAAACCAGGTGTCTTCCCAGCTCAGGTGTAAAGGCAGGGGGCTCACAAGTTCCAGGTCATCATTGGTTACATAGAGATTTTCAGGCCAGCCTCAGCTCTATGAGATACTCTACAAACAAACAAACAAACAAACATATATTTAATTCCACTGATGTTTTCAGATTAACTTCCCTCAAACCAATCCCCTGCCTAGGACTCTGACAGTCAAAGCATCCTCAATAGGGTTCTAAAGAAACTTCTGCAAGAAACCCTGGGTTTTAAAGTAGGAAGCTCACCGGTCTCTTTGAGGCTCTTGCTCAGCTTGGTGCTGTCGGTTTTTTTTTTTTTTTTTTTTTTTTTGGTTTTTTTTTTTCCGGAGCTGGGGACCCGAACCCAGGGCCTTGCGCTTCCTAGGCAAGCGCTCTACCACTGAGCTAAATCCCCAACCCCCGTGCTGTCGGTTTCTTAAGGGAAGGGAAATGTGCTCCCTTTAGTCATTCAGCAATATTTAGCAATGCTACAGCTCTCCCAGCAGCCAGCCAGAGAATACTGCGACCTTTTTTCCTTCTACAAGTGACAGTGGGATTCACTCTGGGAAAAGCAGCTACTGTTACCCTAACATTTAGCTCAGGCCTTTTCCCACTGTAACTGTAGAAGAACTGTATTCGGTTCTTGTTTTGTTTTGTTTGTTTCTGTTTTTGTTTTTTTGTTTTTTTGTTTTTTTGTTTTTTTTTGAGACAAGGTTTCTCCATGTGTAGCCCTTACTGTCCTAGAACTTGCTCTGTAGACCAGGCTGGCCTCAAACTCACAGAGATCTACTGCCCAAGTGCTAGGATTAAAGGCATGCACCACTGGTAATTCTCATTTTTTTTAATTGTATGCATTTAAGGTGTGCAATATGTTTGATGTTAACTCTTCCCACATGGCTGGTTGAACCCCACACGGGAACATCTCTGGTTTGGGAGCAAGCCTATGTCTTCTTTTCTTAGGGTAGCTGGCTGACTATCCTGGCCCTCCAGGGACCAGAGTTAAAGAATTGGGTGGCCTTGTGACAGCTTCATAGCATGGTTCCTCCATCCTACTGCAGAGCCAGGCTTTTAGCCCAAGTCACAGAGTCAGGGTTCTTGGGAACACAGCACGAAATTGTGCCTCCTTGATCAGATCACAGGGAAGAAGAACCTTTGCTACTTCTGACAAGAAGGTCAAAGGCAGGATCCCCAGAGTAAGCTCAGCTGACTATATAACACATCAAATGACAGTCCCAATGTGACTGAAGCCCTGGGGTGGTGGGAGTGGCCTGTGTCATTCATATAACTGTCCCTACCCTCTTGATCTGGAGAGTGGGACTATGGCCCATGGGCAGGAAGATGGCAGATTTATAATCAGAGTTGAGATATGACGATGCCTCTGTGGGTACAAAGGCTTATATTTGGCTTACGATTCCAATACTAGAGACCCTTGAAGTGTCCCCAACTGGCCCTCTCATCTAGCCAAGTCTATCTCTCCTTTCTCCTTACTCTGTGTGTGTGTGTGTGTGTGTGTGTGTGTGTGTGTGTGGTTTCTGTCTATTTGTATAAACACAGATATACTAGTGTGGGTACTATGCATGCGAGTGAAATATGGAGGCCCAGGCTTGATCCTAGACAGCTTCCTCTGTTGTAGCCTCCTGTATTAGCTGAGGCAGGGTCTCTCAGTTGCACCAGGAGATCTGGCTACTTTGGCTACCCAGCTTACTCCAGGGACCCCTGTCGGGGTGGGGAGGATCACACCCTGGTCCTCGTACTTCTGCGGCAAGTTCTTCAGCAGCAAAGCCATGTCCTCAGCCTGCTTGTTCCTTTGCTAAGCTCGTGTCGCTCTCTTGAGATGTTTCTGTAAACATTTATGCAGCTCGTGTCCCAGTTTCCTATTCACTTCTCTTAGTTCCATAACTAGCTGAAAAGCACACTTAATGCTAATGTGGGCCTGGGTGGGGGTAGCACACACCTTTGATTCCAGCAGTCAGGAGGCAGGTGCAGGAGGATTTTAGTGAGTTCAAGGCCAGCCTGGTCTACATAGTGAGTTCCAAGACAGCCATAGTGAAGCCTGTCTCCAAAAAAAAAAAAATCCCTTAAGAAATTTTGTTGCTGTCCCTGAGTCCTAATTAAATTTATTGATTATAGGTCAAAGAACAAAAAGAGGAGTGGAGAAGAGCAGAATCTGATTGAGGATGACTTTCATAACCTGCGAATGAGGCCAACCGGCTTCTCCAACTTCGGAGCAGACACCAGCATCTTCCCCAAAGTCAAAACGGGGGTCCCAAGTCAGACCTCTAATCCCTATGCAAACCACCGAAGCATGCCTCGCCCTGACTACTAGGTGAGTGCAGCCTCTGGCTTGGCAGAATGTGGTGCCCAGGCTGAGGAGAGAAGCAAGACGGGAGAGTTGGCTCAGGGGTTAAGAGCACATGTTGCTCTTACAGAGGACCTAGGGCCTGTTCCCAGCACTCACTCACATGACGATGCATAACCATCCCCAACTCTAGGTCCGGTGGATCCTGTGACCTCTTTGTTCCAGGCAAGCACATGGTATGCACACATAAATACAAGGGAAACACTCGTACACACAAAAAAAGTAAATCTTTTAAAAACTATAAGCAAAGAGGTTCCAGCCACAGCTCAGCCTCCACTTGGTCCCTAGCACTAATGGCCATCTACACGACATCAGCCCTGTCTCCGAATCTCTCAGGGCTTTTATTTTCTCTTTTATAAAACAGAGTAGCTCAGTCTTAGCATCCTTGAGGGGCTCTAACTTCCTGGCTAGTAAGGTCGCTCAGCTGGAAAAGGTACTTGCCTCTGTGTCTGATGAGCTCAGTCCTAGGACCCAAACACAAACTCCAGGACTCCCACAAACCATTCTCCGGCCTCCACGTGCACGGTGTGGTGTTGTGTATTCTCCCTCCCGAGTATATAAATATGATAAATGGGCAAATAAGTAAATCACCCACTTCTAACCAGGGCCAATCATAATAGTTACTCAAGATGCAAGGAGATAGCAAGTTCAGGGCCCACCTGAGCTACAAAAGGAATCTTAGCCAGCCTGGAAAACTCAGTAAGATGCTGTCTCAAAAGCAAAGAAAATGATTTGATAGTGGGGCAGATAATAGACGAGGAGAATTAAGAACAAAAGTACAGGACGAAATTCAACACTTTACATTACTAACATGGTAATTAAATAAACATTATGAGGCCCTACAGACAGTTTATAATACCAAAATTAAAACGAAATTAAATTAAACTAAATATCCACTTCCGTGACTATGCCCTCACAGGCAACAGGCATACACAGACATACATGCAGACAAAACACTCATGCACATACAATAAAATTATATATATTACATAATTTATACATTTTTAGATATACACACATACATATATATACTAGATAGATAGATGATAGATGATAGATAGATAGATAGATAGATAGATAGATAGATAGATAGATAGCCTTACATCAGTCCTGCCAAGCAGTCTGTTTCAACCTTTCAACCTTCCAAAAGAGAAAAGGGAGTCTAACTGGAAACATTGTGTTTCCCTAGGGAGGATTGGGCTGGTGGGAAGTGGCTCTAGAGAGGACTGACAAAGGACTGAGATACAGGAAAGGAAGAGGAGAAGGAGCCAGGGAAGAGAGTATAGAGACAATTTGTTTAAAAGGGAAAAAAACTTAAAGATGGCTCAGTTAGTAATATACCTGTCAAACAAGCAAGGAGACCTAAGTGCAGACCCCCCAGTTCCATAAATGCTTAACCTCCACACATATATTGCATACAAGCATATACACCTACATGAACACGTACACACACACACACACACACACACACACACACACACACCAATGAATGAATCAAATACAAAAGAGAAAGAAAGAAAAGGGTCTTAAAATATGGCTTAAGAAAAACAATTTAAACATTGAAAGAAAGCAAACAAAAACCAGGCTGGATATGGTGGCACATGCCTTTAGTACTAGCACTCAGGAAAAAGAGACAAACAGATCTCTATGTAAGTTTCAGGCTAGGGCTGGAGAGATGGCTTAGTGGTTAAGAGCACTGACTGCTCTTCCAGAGGTCCTGAGTTCAAATCCCAGCAACCACATGATGGCTCAGAACCATCTGTAATGGGATCTGATGCCCTCTTCAGATGTGTCTGAAGACAGCAACAGTGTACTTATATATAATAAATAAATAAATAAACCTTTAAAAAAAAAAGTTTCGGGGGTTGGGGATTTAGTTCAGTGGTAGAGCGCTTGAAAACAAGGCCAATGGATAAGTAAAAAAAAAAGAAAAAAAAAAAAGTTTCAGGGGCTGGGGATTTGGCTCAAGCGGCAGAGCGCTTACCTAGGAAGCGCAAGGCCCTGGGTTGGGTCCCAGCTCCGAAAAAAAAGAACAAAAAAAAAAAGTTTCAGGCTAGCCTGGGCTACATGTGGCTTCCAGGCTAGCCCAACTGAAGCAACATCTTGAGACCCTGGCACATAAAAACAAAACAAAACAAACGTGATTGAGAACACCAACAGCAGCGAAACCCAGGCACCATCTGGAGAGGCTGAAGCTGAGGACCACACATCCGAGGCCAGGTGTCAGTTACTTCGTCCATGACCAAGACTACAACATGTAGAAGAGTTTAGTGAGGCTTACAGTTTCAGGTTAGGCTCTAAAGATCCTGCCTCAAACAGACAGACATACAGACAGAAGGGAGAATAGGGGAAAAGATGGAGAAGACAAAGTATTGAAATAACTGACAGATCTGTTGTCTCCTATTGCTGTCTGGAAACCTTTTCTAAGCCTTGTTTCTTTTTCTCTCTCTCTCTCTCTCCTATATAGAATGATAAGAATTTGGAACCTTCCCTAGCCCAGCTCACATGGTGATCTTAAGGACAAGGAGAAATGGACAGAGACAAAGGTTTGACCTCCAGCGTTCCTCTGCTCCGTTTGCTTCAACCTGTGTGAAGAACGCAGCTTGCTGAAGATACAACTATCAAATTAAATGCACATGGACACTATGAGCCTTTCTTTGTAAGAGTTGATTTTCTCCAGTTAGTACAGAACGCTACAGCGGTGATTGGTGTGGGGATTTTCTTTCCTGGTGGGCCAACGGTTAGTGTTTCCAATCCAGAGGGAGCACCCTCATAGCTCATCCCTGAGCAGTGCCACTCCCGAGCTCTGGACTCTGGCTACCCTTGAACAGTCAGCTGCCTGTGATAGGGCCTCACTCCAAGGAGACAGGCCAGAGATAGAAACATCTCCCAGCTTTCTCAGGAGGACGGTGGGGACCCAGGTACCTTCAGATGAGAATAAGGAGGCTTGGACTAGCTCTATCTTCTGTGGGAACGTTCAAGTCTTTGACATGTTAGTTGGTAGGAAAAGCAGGGAGGAAAAACATGAGCACAGGTAGTAGAGAGAGACCAAGGAAGCTATGCTGGGAGGCTGAGGGAGGGAGAAGGTAGCAGGTAGCATCTTCTCCCTTGATGAAGTCCCTCCTCAGGCAGCAAATGGGTGCTCTCGGGTGCCGCCATCACCAAGACATAGATCCCGAGAAACCCATAAAAGCAGGAGTCAGTGTGAAGCCACTGTGACACCACAGGCCTTCTGTCTAGAACTCTGTCAGAGGGGCCGGGTGTTGTCCACTCAATGACGCTTCACTGGGCCTCAGCCTGCTCCATGATGGAAGCTTAGCAGTGGCCACCAACATGTACACATACACACACACACACACACACACACACACACACACACACACACACACAGACCCCACATATAACCACATGCGCACACACAGGATAAATATACCCATCATCTGTCTTCTTAAATGTTTATTGTGCCTTTGTGTCTGTCTGATGTCCGGTCTTCTTGAAAGGTATTTTTATTTGTTATTATTTGTTCTTGACTGTTCATTGTGGAAGCCAATGATATAATAAAATGTCTTTGGTAGATAGTGTCCTTTCTTGTGTTAGGAGGCTCACAGCAGTGAGTCTCACATATCCCCGGCCGGCTTTGAATTTCTTACACAGCAGATGACCTGCTCTTCCTGCCTCTGCCTCACCAGTGCTGTCTCCACGTCACTGGTGAAAGGATTATAGGTGTGTGCCACCAGGCCTGGTTTATGTGGTGGGTAGGGACGATACCAGGTATGCCAGGACTTCACGCATGGTCCCTTGGTGTAAGGGGAGCACCCTTACAACCAAGCTAGTCCTTTGTTCCTAGCACAAGTCCTATTTCATGTTTAAGGATTTGTTTTATTTTTAAATATGTATGTAGGTGTAGATGGCTGCGGGGGTCAGAAGCATCAGATCCCCTAGAGTTGGAATCAGATGGGAGTTGCCTGACTCAGTGCAGAGAACTCCACTCAGGTCAGTACATACTGCAGGAGTACTCTTAAACTATGTGACTCGACACCCTGGAGTGACTGACATGTGCTAACTTCACTAGGGGTTTTCTATCACCCAAGACAACGTTTTAACAGGTCGTAGATCGTGTTGGCTTCTATCCCCCAAACACAATTCCATGACAAGTATCCAGACTCTTGGATCCAGGGATTGACCCAGGCTAACCCAGTGGAGGTTGACTTACGCTGAGCACCTGTCTAATATGTTGGTAAACTGCCATGTGCTACTTCAGCTTGTTGAAAGTAGACTCTGGGGCTGGAGAGATGGCTCAGTGGTTAAGAGCACTGACTGCTCTTCCAGAGGTCCTGAGTTCAATTCCCACCAACCACATGGTGGCTCACAACCATCTGTAATGGAATCCGATGCCCTCATCTAGTGTGTCTGAAGAGGGCTATGGTATACTCACATACATAAAATAAATAAATAATTCTTTAAAAAAAAGAAAGAAAGGAAGGAAGAAAGGAAGAAAGAAAGGAGACTCTGAGAGAAAAAGCATCTCTTTTGTCCCAGACTCAGAATCTTATCTAAAGTATTTTCTCAAATGGTTGGTGAGATGACTTGACTGGCAAAGGGACCTACAGCCAAACTTGACCACCTCAAGTTTGCCACGTGGGCCCCAATGGTAGGAAGAGAGATCTAGCTCCCAGCAGTTCTCTTACATGTGTAAACATGGCATGTGCCCTGCCCTGTAAATACACTAAACTGTAATAAATAGTTTCTTCGGCTGGGTGGTGATGACACACACCTTTAATCCCAGTTCACAAGAGGCAGAGGCAGAGGCAGATGGATCTCTGTGAGTTCAAGGCCAACCTGGTCTACAGAGTGAGTTCCAAGATAGCCAGGGGAGGACTACACAGGGAAACCCTGTCTTGAGGGGAGGTGAAAGGCTGTGGTGAGAAAAGGAAGCTGGAAGCTCATCCGTGAAGAGAAATCTCAGTCAGAAACTCTAGCTGGGGGGCTGGAGAGATGGCTCAGTGGTTAAGAGCACCGACTGCTCTTCCCGAGGTCCTGAGTTCAAGTCCCAGCAACCACATGGTGGCTCACAACCATCTGTAATGAGATCTGATGCCCTCTCCTGGTGTGTCTGAAGACAGCTACAGTGTATTCATAGATAATAAATATATAAAATATTAAAAAAAGAAAGAAAGAAACTCTAGCTGGCTGGCCTCAACCTCCCTAGTTGATTTATGTGGTAAGTCCTTGATTTGATGTGTGAACTAAAGCTTCCAGGAGGAGGAGGGAGGGAGGAAGAGGTGGTGGGTAAGTGTAAAATACTTTCTTAAAGGTCCATGTTGGGGGGGCTGGAGAGATGGCTCAGCGGTTAAGAGCACCCGACTGCTCTTCCAGAGGTCATGAGTTCAATTCCCAGCAACCACATGGTGGCTCACAACCATCTGTAAAGAGATCTGATGCTCTCTCCTGGTGTGTCTGAAGACAGCTACAGTTACTTATATATAATAAATGAATAAATTTAAAAAAAAATTTTAAAAAAGGCCCATGTTGGGGAACATCCTGTGACTGGGGAAGTCTGGGTGCTCTGTGGGTCACGGGAAGTTGAGCTTACCTGACGTAGGTGCTGAGCCCCACACTCCAGTCTTCCAAAAGAGCAGCGAGTGTGTTTAACCTCTAGGCCATCTCTCCAGCCTCCACAAAGCACACTCTCCCTAGCTACTAGTGCCCACAATCGAGAAACACTCCGAGAAAGCTGACCAGCTAATACAGAATCGACCAATGGTATGTAAACAAATCATCTTTTAAAGAGCAGGAGTGGTGGTGCTGTTCAGAAGGCAGACGTGCAGATCTCCGTGAGTTCCAGACCAGCCTGAACGCCTTTTGCAATCTCAAAAGCAAGCAAGCAAACAAACAAACAATCCCCTGTAGTCTAGGCTGACCCCAGGCTTAATTTGTAGCTAAAGTTTACCTTAAACTTCTGGTCCTCCTGCCTCCCTCCCGAGCTGGGATTGTAGGTATGTGCCTGTTGTACAGGACTTTTCTGACCCAAACTGCCACCATCTTCAAGAGTTCTATCCTGTCTACTTGCAAAAATCACTATACCAGGGCCTGATGACTCTTTACCTTCCTTCTAGAAGAAGAGGGTGGGAGGGTCACGGGACCGTCACTTGCCTCACCAACCCTCCCAAGCAGATGTATGAACTTCTGGCCTAGTGGTATGTGGTCCTGGGGCATGGGGCCACAGGGATACAGGTGGGCAACGATGAGTAAAGGGAGGGAGCTCTATCCGTCTACACAGCCATGAGGAAGCTGCCATCTCTGTGAGGTTCAGACCTTCCAGTGTGGTTACCTTTTTTTTCCCTCCCCTTAGACAGGGTTTCTCTGTGTAGCCCTGGCTGTCCTGGAACTTATTCCATAGACCAGACTGGGCCTCGAATTCAGGGATCTGCCTGCCTCTGCCTCCTGAGTGCTTGGGATCAAGGTGTGCCTCATCTCTGCCCAGCTGAACTGTGGCTGGTTTGAGCTTCCCTGAAGGAGCCCATAACTCCTCACTCTGTAAGGAAGCCTGATGAACTCATTGGACACACCTGTGTTTGTCGTCGGGCCCTTAGGAGGGAAGGAATTTTAGCAGGACCACAACTCTGCTTGGCTTGAGCACTGGGGCCAGGCATGCTACGTTGTTGTGGTGGTGGTGGTGGTTGTTGTGGTGGTGGTTGTGGTTGTGGTTGTTGTGATGGTGGTTGTGGTTGTTGTGATGGTGGTTGTGGTTGTTGTGGTAGTGGTTGTGGTTGTTGTGGTGGTGGTTGTGGTTGTTGTGATGGTGGTTGTGGTTGTTGTGGTGGTGGTTGTGGTTGTTGTGGTGGTGGTTGTGGTTGTTGTGGTGGTGGTTGTGGTGGTTGTGGTGGTGGTTGTGGTGGTTGTGGTGGTGGTTGTGGTGGTTGTGATGGTGGTTGTGGTTGTTGTGGTGGTGGTTGTTTTATCTTGAATGGTCTCCAGATGCCCCGTGTTGTAAGTCATGTTGACAGGAAGAAGTTAGGTCACTCGGGTGTGCCCTTGAAGAGGAGACTGAGATGCCAGCCCTTCTTTCTTTTGCTTCTCAATTGCTATGAGGTGAGCATCCATGATGTTCTGTGCTCCCACAGGCCCAAAGCCTGCAGGGCTGGCATCCACAGAGACGGTGAGGCAAAACACATCTTTACTTCATTTATGTGAAAGGTTTTTTTTTTTAAGTTTTATTTTATTGTTTCTGAGACAGTGTCTTAATTATGGCTGGCTTGGAACTCACTATGTAGACCAGGCTATTCTCAAACTTTACAGAGATCTGCCTGTGTCTGTCTTCCAAGTGCTGGGACTAAAAGCCGGTTCCACCATGCCCAGCCAACTTTCTTTTCTTAGTCTGGGTTTTCATTGTGGTGAAGAGATGCCATGACCAAGGCAACTCTTATAAAGACAAATATTTGGGCTGGAGAGATGGCTCAGTGGTTAAGAGCACTGACTACTCTTCCAGAGGTCCTGAGTTCAATCCCCAGCAACCACATGGTGGCTCCCAACCATCTGTAATGAGATCCGATGTCCTCTTCTGGTGTGTCTGAAGACAGCTACAGTGTACTTATATATAATAAATCTTTAAAAAAAAAATAGGGGTTGGAGATTTAGCTCAGTGGGGTTGGGGATTTAGCTCAGTGGTAGAGCGCTTGCCTAGCAAGCGCAAGGCCCTGGGTTCGGGCCCCAGCTCTGAAAAAAAGAAAAGAAAAAAAATAAATAAAGGCAAAAAAAAAAAAAAAATAGCTTGAGCAAAGGAGATCTCAAAGCCCTCCCCAACAGTGACACACTTCCATTGGGGCCATAGTGATTCAAACCACCATACCAACTAAAGTTATTTCTCGAGTGTGTGTGTGAGTGAGTGTGTGTGAGTGTGCGTGTGTGAGTGTGCTGCGTGTGAGTGTGAGTGTGTGTGTGTGAGTGTGTGTGTGTGAGTGTGAGTGTGTGTGTGAGTGTGAAGGTAGACAGGCAGACAGATGTGTACCACAACATACCCACGGAGATCAGAGGACAGTCAGTTCTCTCTTACACTTTCACATAGATCCTAGGGCTCAAACTCAGGTTAATCAGTCCTGTAAGCACCTTACCTGCTGAGCCATCTTGCTGGACTCCCTTAAAATTAAGTTGATTTATCCAGCGTTTGTTTTAGCAGTGGAAAGCAAACTAACGTAGATGGGATCCAGACATTCAGACACCAGCACATTAAAAAGATTATCTGAACAGGTGAGGAAACAATCCTTCCCTCCGGCCGGCTTTTCCTAGCCACACCTTCTCCCCTAAGCTCTCTCTGGAGACGTTCAGCTTCCCTCCTACCTATTGCCTGAGGCCAGCAAATTTCATGGTCAGTAGATGGCGCTGTCTCCTATAATTTGCGGGGAACTGCGTCTCGCGCTATTCTTTCAAAAAGGCTTATTTCTAACTGCTGACTTCTTTCCTTGCTTACTTTCTTGCTCTTTTGTTTGTTGTTTGTTTGGGAATGGGGTCTCACTTGGGAACACCACAGCCAAGTATAATCATTAACTTTATTTTTTTAAGTATTTTATTTATACGCATGCGTACCCCAGCATGCGTGTGAAGGTCAGAGAACATATTTGGGGAGTCAGTTCTCTCTCTCTCCACTGTAAACTTCAGGTGTTAAACTCAGATTGTTCAGACTTTCAAGGCAAGTGCTTCTACCCATTGAGCCGGGTTTGGGCTTTTAATCAGAATTTATGCAGTAGCGGGGTTCACACACGCTAAGCAAACACTGTACAACTGAGCTACAGCCCCAGCACACCCTGTGGTTGTTGTGTTTTTATTTTTGTTTTTAGCCAAAGTCTCACTATATCAGCTTGTGGTATCCTGTAATTCACTATGCATGTTCAGGCTGGTCTCGAACCCGTGACTCTAACTCTAATTGCTGGGACTTCAGGAGTGTACCACCATGCCTGGCTCAGCTGGATTTTGTTGAAATATTTGCATCCTTTTACTAGAGTATTAGAGAGCTTTCATCATCTCCTTTATTGGTCTTCTACTGTGACTGAGTGTTCTTGGTGTTAGGGGTTGAAGCTGGTGTGTCAGCCATTTTCACTAAGCACTGACTCCACCGTGGGGCTACATCCCCAGTATGGAGCAATGCTATTGTCCCATCCGTGATACTGAGTACAATCGTGTAGATAATAAACAATTTATTTGTTGGGCAGTGGTGGTGCTCACCTTTAATCCCAGCACTCAAGAGACAGAGGTAGATGGATCTCTAAGTTGGAGGCCAGCCTGGCCTACAAAGCAAGTTTCAGGGCAACTTTATATATAGGGAAACCCTGTCTCGAAAAACAAAAACAAAACAAAAACAAAAACATTTTATTTAGTGGTAATTTAAAAGAGAGAGAGACAGAGACAAAGAGAGACAGACAGACAGACAAAGAGACAGCGAGAGAGACAGAGAGAGGGAGAGATAAAGTTATTTACATGGAAAAATCCTTCCATTAAGAAAAACAAAAGGCGGGCTGGAGAGGTGGCTCAGCAGTTAAGAGCACTGACTGCTCTTCCAGAGGTCCTGGGTTCAATTCCCAGCAACCACATGGTGGCTCACAACCATCTGTAAAGAGATCCGATGCCCTCTTCTGGTGTGTGTGAAGACAGCTACAGTGTACTTATATATAATAAATGAATAAATCTTAAAAAAAAAAAAAAGAAAAGAAAAGAAAAGAAAAACAAAAGGCTCCCAGTGAGAAGTTTCTGTCTTTCGTCAGTTTTTATGAGGTGAGCAAGGGCTGCTGGGACTTTCTAATGTCCAGGTATTCTGATTTGGCCTCAGTTGACAACCCACAACACAGAAAGCAAGGTTAGAGAGGAACCCGGGAGAGACTGGAGTAAATATAGAGTCAGGGGCAGAGGTTCAGGCAAACCGTTCAAACTGTCATTCTGCAGGCCTGGGAATCCTTTTTCCTGAGCTCAGAGTCACAGCCCTGGCCAGTTCCAGAAAGCTCTGGTGCTTCTAGATGAAAAGCAGCGGCGGCAATAGCCAGCCAATCAGAGGGCGCTCTCTGGAATCCAGGGACACATCTTAGCGGCTCCTGTTGTGTAACCTCCTTAGCTCCTCATGGCGGTTACGAAGTAGGCAGCAAGCGTATTACTAACGCTAAGCGAACAGGAAAATAACACGAGCAAGTCAGAAAGCTATTAAAAAGCCTAGTCAGGATTTGAGCCCAGACAGTCCAGCTCTTACAGCCCGCATCGCGAATGTCAACCACATAGGTAACGTATGAGACCTGCCTCTGAGCTAAACAGTGTTCTGTATTTCTTGGGCCTTGACGACAGGCGGGGTAGAGGAAACACGGGTTGTATTCCCGGAGCTCATGAGCCTTTAGTCCCAAAGCTGAACAATTTTTCCATTACCAGCGTTCAAATTTCACACAGTCCTCTCCCTGGTAGAGTTATGCATATAAAATCACCCGCCACAGGACTGGGGAGCTGCGCCGGGGGTGAGACACTTGTCGCTCTTTTCAGAGGCCTTGTATCAAATACCCAGCATCCACATGGTAGCTTGTCTATAACTCTGGTTTCAGGGAATTTGGTCCCGTCTTTCGCTCTCCACAGGTATGGTGTGATGCATACACATGCATTCAGGCCGAGCATTTAGTCACATAAAGTAATAAAATGAATCCTTTTTTAAAAACTTGACTATAATCTTCTCGCTTGTTACTTATTACCTCAGGTCTGGCTCGGGTAGGTCCACTCTGTGGGGACCTTCCAGCTCTTTGCTCTATTGTCTGTCCACCCACTGACCGATGATGGTGTCCTGCTCCTTTATGGTGATGGAAAGACCTTGGAAATGTCTTCCCTTTGGGTGCAAACAGCAATGCCTCCATAAGCCCTTGTCAGGAAGGGGCGTCTCAAAAGCCATTCCTCTCTACTCCCGTCAGTCCTCAACTGTGCAGGAAGTCCCCTGTGGCATTTACATTCACAGAATGTAAAGAGCGTGCTAGGGCACAGAACGTCTTGGAACATAAAAGCAAATCACTAAGATCAAGGCTAAAAAAAAAAAGGCATCTTTGGGGATTTTGTTGTTTTTGAAACAGGGTTCAATGCAGCCTTGGCTTAAAGTCCTGATTCTTCAGACTCCGTCTCTTGAGTACTAGGGCCATAGGTATGTGCCGCAAGGCATAGCTGAGAAGGCACCTCTGAGTCAGTTCTCAATAAGATCCATCACTGTGGTGGTTTGGATGAAAATGGTTCCCATAGGCTCACCGGGAGTGGCGCTGTTAGGAGGTGGGGCCTTGTAGGAGTGGGTGTGGCCTTGTAGAAGTGGGTGTGGCCTTGTTGGAGAAAGTGTGTCGCTGGAGGTGGGCTTTGAGGTTCCAAATGCTCAAGCCAGGCCCAGCTTCTCTTTCTTTTCCTGCTGCCACAGGTTGATCTCTAGCTCCTCCTCCAGCACCAGCCATGACGACACCGGACTGAACCTCTGAACTGCAAGCCCCAATGAAATGTTTTCCTTTGTAAGAATTACCATGGTCTCTTTCGAGTCTTGGCTCCAATATGACCAAAAAAAGGAGAAACAACGGTCGTGCCAAAAAGGGTCGCGGCCATGTGCAACCAATTCGCTGCCTAACCCCAGGATGAAAGTTTGTTTTCCTGCAGTCAGGGACATATCTGAAAAATTACCATGTCAAGCTGCACTGCTCGTGAGCTGTGCCATTCATAGCAAGGTTGTCAGGAATCGATCTCAGAACAAAATTACCTGCTGGCGCTGCGCCACGACCTCCACCAAAGCCCATGTTGATTTCATGAAGGCAGAAAGAAAATACCATGGAAAAATAAACTGAAGTTATACTTTAAAAAAAAAAAAAAAAAAAAAAAGAATTACCATGGTCATCGACAGAACTTTGCCATGTGAAAATATCTGTTTATTTATGTGTGAGCACGTGCGTGTATGTGTGCTGTGTGCTGTGCACACATAGCTATGGCTGTGGTGTTGTGGAGGTCAGAGGACATGTACAGGGAGTCGGTTCTTTGCTTAGGAGATCTTGAGGTGGAACTCAGGCTATTAGACCTGTGCATGTGGCCTCTCCCTGGATCCCCACTTCTGTTCTCTCTTCTCCTCCTCCTCCACGTCTCCAACAGATATATATATATATTTTAAAGATTTATTCATTTATTATATATAAGTACACTGTAGCTGTCTTCAGATACACCAGAAGAGGGCATCGGATCTCTTTACAGATGGTTGTGAGCCACCATGTGGTTGCTAGGAATTGAACTCAGGACCTCTGGAAGAGTAGTCGGGTGCTCTTAACCGCTGAGCCATCTCTCCAGCCCCTCCAACAGATATTTTTTTTTTTTTTGGTTCTTTTTTTCGGAGCTGGGGACCGAACCCAGGGCCTTGTGCTTCCTAGGCAAGCACTCTACCACTGAGCTAAATCCCCAGCCCCACAACAGATATTTTTAAAGGAATGGCCTAAGTGCAAAAAAATGGGGTACAGAATATGAACTAGAAAATAAATACTTAAATGTAAGTAATTCTTTTATAACCACAAACATTTATAGACATTTAAACATTGCGCTCTCTTAGCAAGGCTGAAGATCCAGTGTCTGGTATTTGGAATTTAGGATGCAGTCATTTTTGGATGGATCATTGGGTATTTGGTGCAGTCCGCGTTTTTAACCAGATTTTTTTTCTTTTCTTTTTTTTTTCGGAGCTGGGGACCGAACCCAGGGCCTTGCGCTTGCCTACCACTGAGCTAAATCCCCAACTCCTTTTAACCAGATTTGAGCAGAAGAATGGCCACCTGACTTAGGGAGAAGTAGCTGAAGTGTTTGGTTTCGTGTGTCACGTAGTTATCGAAGTTCGGCCCCATGATGTAGTGCCAGGTGGCGTTGTACTTTTTGTCAAGCTCCTTCTTGATATGGGCAGAAATATCCTTTTCTATGTTGTACTTCTCCAATACCTAAGACTCCCCCGAGAGCTGTTGCGTCTCCTTCAACATGTATGCATTTTTGATCACCACCTTCTGGTCCCTCATGGTTACCTATTATTATTGATCTGGGTTTTAGGACCTCTTCTTCACGGCCCCAATTCCTCTGTCCTGCCTCTGATCTCCACTGCTACTTTCTTAGTGAGAACAATTAAGGAAGTCAATCGTCCTCTAAACCATCATTCCACTGTGGGACACCTGCCATTTTTCAAGGAGTTTTTTTTTCTTTCTGTTATTAACCTAAGTTTGAAACCTAGAAAAGAGTCTACCGTATGATTCCAAGTAGACATTTGGACAGTGGACCCGCCTGACTATTTTAATAATGTGGCCTCTAGTTCTTTTTGAGACATGCCTCTACTAAAACATCCACACTGGTGATTCAGAGTCTCACCTTCTGCTTCTGTCCCGGAGGGGAAAGCACAGAGGATCTTGAGAGAGAAGCCCTTGGCTGTCTGGTCAGGCCTGGCAGTGACTTGGAAGGCCTAGTGCCGAGGTGGGAGCTCCTCCCCTCCCTTAGCTTACTGCCTGTTGCCAAGTGGTGAAAGGCATTGTGTTCCCTCTCAATAAAGATTCAATTGTGGTTTGGGAATGAATGCCTCAAGGACAGCTATAACGGGGAGGGCCTTCATCCCAAAAGGCCTGGCCTGCCCTGAGTCACATGACTTAGAAGACTATCGGTCTAAGGTGAAGCCCTAGGGAATCCTTCGCTAATAGAAAAGTTTATTTAGTTATGTGTGCGTGGCTATGGGTGTGGGATTCCCTGTAGCTAGAGTTACAGGTGGTTATGAGCGGAGCCACTCAAGTGCTGTGATGTAACTCCAGTCTTCCCTAAGAGCAGCAAGCACTAATTCACTGAGCTATCTATCTCTCCGGCTCCAAAGGACCAAAGGAACTCCAGTTATGTGGAGACTGTCGCAGTCTCATGAAAGATCAAAAATTCCATCCCAAGGGAAGGCAGCTATGAAAAAGTAAGAACAGTGGGTCTTGGACTGAGGGGACCTTGACGCTGCTGTTTATTGTCACATCTCTGAGCTCCAGGTCTAATGAGCAAATGCTTGCCCTTGTTGAGTTGTATGAGCTCACACAGTAAAGATCTGGTGGGGGGCAAACCTTTGAGGTTCTCTGAGAGTGGCGATAGGTCAGTCTTCTGATTCAGCTACTTATTCAAGATGTCTATGAGATTTGGATGCAGGAACTGTCCTATATATAGGTAAGAGGACTTGCCTAGCATGCCTGAGGCCCTGGGCTCAAACCCTCACAATCCCCGAAGACGTGTGACATCAGCTTTCTCCCTTTCTCTGTATATTTGCTTCCATTCATTTTTACCTTTTTTTATTGGAAGAAGCTGGAAAACAGTCTGCACCCTTCAGGCTCTGTGAGGGAGCATCGAGAAAAATAAAAATTACGACTGCTTTGTTGGATTAACCTAGAGATTTCCTCTAGGTTAAAGACAATTTAAAATAATAATAATAATAAAATATATATATTGTATATTCAAGCACAAGCCCTCATATAGACACACAGGATCATATACATGAATAAAACAATAACAAACCTTTAAAAAAGATTTTATTTGTGTCTTTGGAGACCTATGTTTTAAGTATGTGTTGATGTTTTGCCTGCGTGTAAATCTATACACTCCATACATGTAGGGCCTGTGGAGGTCAGAAAAGGATGTTGGATTCCCTGGAACTGCAGTTACAGATAGTTGCTAACTGCCATGTGGGTGATGGGAACCAAATCTGGCTCCATTGCAAGAGCAGCAAGTGGCCTCACTACTGGGCTGTCTCTCCAGCCCTTCATTCCCACTCCTTCCTTTGTTTGTCTGTTTTGTTGCTGGTTTTGTTTTTCCAGATAGGGTTTCTGCGGAGTAGCCCTGGCTGTCCCAGAACTCACTCTGTTGACCAGGCTGGCCTCAGAGATCAGGCTGCCTTAGCTCCCTGAGTGCTGGGTCATATCCATGAGCACCACACATAGCATGTCTCATAGCCATCCTCTCCAAAAGAATCTTTAAAGGGAGAGAGAGAGAGAGAGAGAGAGAGAGAGAGAGAGAGAGAGAGAGAGAGAGACTGACTTAGTTTATTTTTATTCTAGTGCATGGGTATTTGTCTTCATGTATGTCCCTGGGCAGTGTGCATGCAAATGTCTGTAGAGTTCAAAAGGGGTTGTCAGAACCTCAGACAGGCATGGGCTGTCATGCGGGTGCTGGGAGTTGAACCCTGATCCTCCAGAAGAGAGGCCATTTATTTTCACCACTGAACCCCTAATTATTCTTTTAATGGTAAAAGACACATAATGTAAAACTGATCATTTTAGCCATTTTAAGTGGACCATTCTGTGCCAATATTACTATCCGTTTCTAGAACTTTCCCACTATCCCAACTTGAAACTCTGTGCTCACGAATAAACTCTCATTCTCTCCTCCCCCAAGCCTGTGGTAACATCTGTTTTACTCTTTTCTATCACTTTGTTGGTTCTAGTCACTTTACACAAGGGTGGGCATGGCAGCACACCCCTGTAATCTTAACACTCAGGAGATGCAGGCAAGAGAATCAAGAATTCAATGTCACTGTGTTCAGCTACAGAGACTTCAAGGCCAGCTTGGGCTAGATGACTGCACCCTCCCGCCCCCATAGAATTATATAATATTTTTCCCTTTGGGTCTATTTCATGTCACACAGGGTGTTTTAGATTTTGTAATAAGTGTCAGAATTCCTTTTGTTTTGTTTTCTCTTGATTTTGAGACAGGGTCTCTGCATAGCTTTGTCTGTTCTGGAATTTACTTTGTAGACATTCCCCCACCCCTCAGCCTCAAGTTTATAAATATGCCTGTCTTTGCTGGGAATAAAGGTGAGTCACCATGCCCAGTCCACTCCATTTTAGGATCAAATAGATCATCGTGTGTATCTGACACTTTATTTATCTGTGAGCACTCAGATGAAGGACTCTTGTGTGTGCGTGTGTGTGTGTGTGTGTGTGTGTGTGTGTGTGTGTGTGTGTGTGTAGGGGGGTACAAACCACAAGGCAGAAGTTCTGAATTCGAAAAGGCGCCTCAAACCAGCTTTGATGAAGTTTGGATTGCTCAGGACTCATGGCTTACGGCAGGTCTGGGCAGGCTGGGGACCCAGAGAACCACCAGCTATGTCAGACAGGAGAGGGCTGGGGACCCAGAGAACCACCAGGAAAGACAGGAGGCGGCTGGGGAGAATTAGGGCAAGTTGAATCACAGCTCTTTCCAGGTGCGATTTAGACAAATGGTGGTCTGTGCCAGGCGTGGGACAAAGGGGGATGTTTGCAGCAGCTATGAGGTGCTCATTTTGGGGGCAGAGAAGATGGGATATTACGGGCCCTGAACTCGAAGACTGTGCGGCACAGGGAGGCTAATATTGTACTTAAAGCAGCATTCCGCCAGCTTTCGGGACTCAACTCTCCTGCTAGCTGATCCTTCCTACACATTCCTGCCAGACTAACCAACACCCCGCACTATTCAACCTTCCAGTTCAAACTCTTTGATCAGCTCCCATAGGGTAGGACCGCCACCTCTAAGCTGGGATAGGAATAGCCCCAAGGCCAATGCCCCCAAGGGCAGGTAATTCCAAGATCTACCTGGGCTGTTTCTGAAGCATGAATTCTACTGGACCATGGCTGGCAGCAAGTGTGACTTTTAAATCAAAACAAAGCCATAGATGACAGAGTATGGTAGTTGCATATGGTTTAAGGATGAATTTTTAAGTTTTCTCTGTATTGGTTCACTTTCCCCTATGCACTACACTACACTTCTGCCAGTGCCACCGAGTCAGAGTTTGGAAGGTGGGCACAACAAAGCTTGTAAGATCCAAATGCCTTAGGTAGGTTTTGCACCCACACCTCCAAGTCCTGACCTTCCAACTGGTTCCTGACCTGCATTCATAATTTCTGAAAAACATCCTAGCAGTCCCTTCCTCCAGCATTTTTTTTTCTTTTCTTTTTTTCGGAGCTGGGGACCGAACCCAGGGCCTTGCGCTTGCTAGGCAAGCGCTCTACCACTGAGCTAAATCCCCAACCCCTTCCTCCAGCATATTAAACCTCAGTGGCTCAGTTTCCTCACCTAAACAAACGCAGGGATGTTAGGAGTACTCAAGGGGTGAGGACAGTACAGACAGCACTTAGCACAGTGCCTGCTCAGCAGGGTGCCCTGGGCTTCACCTGAGCTTCTACAGTGTCCTCCCTTGCCCATCCCAAGCGTGGCGTCTTGATTGAATATGCCGGCGCCTCTGTCCCATCTTAGGCGAGGCCTGGGCTGGCATGCACTTGTGGCGTGACGAAATGGCCTGGCAGATCCAAGCCGTATCTTCCCTCGATCCTGAAGTCATAACTGAGATTGCTTTGGTCCAAGTAATCTCTGTAGCCCTAAAGGAGCGCGTCCCGCCCCCTCCCGTAGATGCCAAGATCCGGGAGGAGACCCTAACTAGAAGTTTCGAACCCGCGATCCCCACAAGTGTGTCAGCTGTGACAGCCACCTGGGCAGCCCAGGACCTAGGCGTGCTGGCGGGTCCCGGCGCAGGGCGGAGCTGGTCCGGCCCGGAGCTCGCCCCGCCCCGTCCCGCCTAGCCGTAAACTGACCGAGTGGCGGCCTGCGGGAGAGAGGGGAGGAGAAAGCAGAGAAGAGTTGGGGGCCGGCAGCAGAGGGAGAAGGGAAGGGGCGCCGAGAGCAGACGCGCGGGGACTCGGCGAGGGTACGTCGTAAGCGGTGACTACTCCGGGCGTCCCAGCCGGCCAGCGAGGACGATGGTGGCGGCGGGGCGCGGGCCAGCCCGGCCGCGGGCGCCGTGATCCGGAGCGCAGCGCCCGGCATGCCGCTGCGGTCCCCGGCCTCGGCCCCGCTCCGTCCCCGCCGCGCGCCCCCGCCGAGCGGCGCGCACCATGCCGCGGGTGCCCGCGACCCTCTACGCCTGTCTGCTCGGGCTCTGCGCGCTCGTGCCGCGCCTCGCAGGTAAGCCGCGCCGCCCCGCAGCGCGCTCCGTAACTTTTGCTCGCCCGCGGCCGCTTGCGGGAAACGAGGGTGCAGTGCACCCCTGGGCGCTCCCAGATGGGTCGGCGGATCTGCGTGCACTGGCGGGTTCCCTCCCGAGCTGAGGAGGAGCCTTCCCTTCCTGTGTAAACAGCGTGCGTCTGGTGGCCGAGCCCGAGGGCGCTGGGGACTTGGGAGGGAAAGTCTCCCCGCCCGGTGCTGGGGCCCCAGCACTGCGCTCGCCTGCACAAAGCAGCCCTTGTGGCCCGCGGAGAGTGATGTGGGGGCTAAAGTGCGGCGGCCCGGTCATCCCGGAGGTCTGTGGATAATGCAACTTTCTCTAAGTTTGCTCTAAACTGAAAGTTGTCGCCACTCTCCGTAAGTCCGAAGTCACGGCCCCACCTGGGACACCACCATCTGATCCTGTTCCTGTACGATGACTCACAAAACCGCGTCCACTGCGGAGGGGCTGCTGGCGCTGCCTTAGCCGGATGCACCCTGGCGGTGATGCTGGAGCCCCCAGCTACCTGCGTTAAATTTTCAGACTTGGGAAGGGCAGTTAAGTCTTTAGAGCCGTGCGGTGGTGGCGCACGCCTTTAACCCCAGCTTTCGGGGGGAGGGGCAGAGGCAGGCGGATCGAGACCAGCTTGTTCTACAGAGCAAGGTCCGACAGCTAAGGGTATACAGTGAAAGCCTGTCTCAAACAAACAAACAAACAAACAAACAAACAAACAAACAACAGTCCCTACAGGAAGCTTGATAGTTGGCGCTGTAGCTGCTAGGGTCAGGAGCTTGTCCTACCTCCTCTAAACCTACCCACTCAAAGCAGGA
This sequence comes from Rattus rattus, assembly GCF_011064425.1. NCBI lineage: Eukaryota > Metazoa > Chordata > Mammalia > Rodentia > Muridae > Rattus > Rattus rattus. Next base: position 18,626,431 of record NC_046157.1, read on the forward strand.
GTTTCCGAACGTTCTCCTTCCCGTCGGAAGTAATTGTGTATTGATTAAGGGTGCGTCATTCACTTTCAAGCCTGGGGTACTTGTTTGCCTTCTCACTTTCAAGCCTGGGGTACTTGTTTGCCTTTCTGAGCCCAGCGGTTGCCTGGCTGCTTGTGGGGAGACCTCTGTTCCCCTACCGCGTCTCATTTACATGAAGGAGGTCGAGGTTTCCGTCTGAGAGCTAGGAGCGAGTTGAGGAAACAAAAACGTCGTTCAGGCCCCAGTCCAAACTTAATAGTGTAGCAAGGCTGCTCCTATGGGAAAATAAGTAGATCACTGGGACCCACTCCCCCACCCCTGTCTGGCAACCAGTGTCCATCTTTCCTGTTCCAAAAGGTCCCCAGGGAAACGCAAAGAGATGTAGTTTGAATCACCACCCTCTGGAATATATCCTTGTCAGAAGTGAGGTAGCTCACTTCTTCAGGAGAATGTTTTAGTTTGAAGTTATACTCTTTAGAGTTTGGTGGAAATTTTTTCTTTTAATAGTGTGTGTGTGTGTGAGTGATGGTGATGGTGTTTTTTAAATTTTTGTCAGAATAAACACTCAGCAACCTTAACCTTAGTTTCTCCTCTTCTGTTAGCATCCTGTGAGATTCAACTTTGGGATGGTTCTAGTTTCTAGCCATTTGATTCGAATGAAAACTCAAACATTTCCCATCGCAAAAATTTTAATCTTTATTAGTTGAGTTTCCCGGAAACATGTTTTTATCTTATTTATCCCCCCCCCCAATTCTTCCAAGATCCATTCCCCTTATTTTTTTCAGAGCTGGGGACCGAACCCAGGGCCTTGCGCTTGCCCACTCCCCTTCTTTATAGCCCCATTCTGTGTCCATATAAAAAGATGCATTCCGTCTGGGAACTAGGAGGGAGTTGAGGAAACAAAACGTCCTGTGGTCCCCAATTTGAGCCTTCTCTACTTAGGAATGGCTACACTCCTTGAGAAAATCCCTTCCAGCAGTCAACGGTTGTCAGCTCCATAGCTGGGTCATTATTATTATTATTATTATTATTATTATTATTATTATTATTATTATTAAAATGTCTCCCCACCTGGCCTGTAACTCACTATGTAGACCAGGCTGGTCTAAGATTTCCAGAGATCCCTTTGCCTGTACCTCCCAAATGTTGGCATTAAAGGAGTGCCCCACCCTCCAGGTGTCCTTCAGATTAGTAGAGGCATTAGATTTTCATCTGTATGTGATTTCCCCTCTTTGAAAGTTCCAGTACCTCAGAACTGGCGCTTCATTCCAGAGAAGGACCATGGAGGGCCATGTGACTTTATCTCTTGTCTCAGGGTGGGAGTGTTGAGCCTAGGCCCAGGGCTGCTTGGTCTTTTGTACCCTACCTATCTTGGAGCCTGGGTGGTTTACTTCCTGTGTCTTTGGAGTTAGTTTTATCCACTGGGCTGTGATCACAGGCTTGTCTTTTGCCATCCCTTGCTGCCAGCCCCCAAAGGTCAGTAAAATGGAACAAACCTATTACCAGCCTCCAGACTGGGCCACCTCCTTCTTAGGGTGCCAGGTGCTTTGCCAGGTCGGCAGGAGTGGTTCATTTGGGTAGTTTGACTTAACTTCCCAATGTTGCTGACCTACCTTCATTCGGTTTCCTCTTCCCCATGTCCCCTCCACCCCCCTCCTCTTTCGTTCTTTCTTGAAAGATGGCGAGACCCTTCTCCAGTTCATTTCTCGCTTGCTAACAGGAGCATAGTTTGAAAGGAAAATAAAAGTTAGCTTGGGAAAGAAATAGTATTGTGAAGTATGGCGCCCATGTGGGGGCTCCTAGACTTGTAAATGAATCCAGCAAGTAACAGACCTTAAGTTTAAGGGGCTCGTTGTAAATCAGCCTTGGTTGTGCTGCCCCACCCTTACCCCCACCAGGAATTATCTCCTTAATTATTCCGGGCTAGAACCTGACACACAGCTCTTCTCCAAAACAAGGCTGCGCTGGAGAGGCCTCCCGTGCCCACTTCCGTTCTAAAACAGAGGGAGGAGTCTGGTCTCACTCCTGCTGGAGTCATGTTTGCTGCCGTAGTTTATTCTTTTATAAGCAATCAAATGTTCTTTTAGTGAGTGCCCTGCAAATTAGTATGCTCTGAATACCAAGAGCCCTTTGTTGATTTAGAGAATGCGAATTGGCAGCCCCAGTCCTCCTCACCCTGTCCCGGGCCCACCGTGGCTGTAGGCAGATGCGGGATGGGGGTGGGGCTGGGGCTGGGGCTGAGGCTGGGGCTGCTGGAATTTGGCTGGGTTTGCAGCTCCCTTTAGGTAACCAGGACCAGACGCCGAAATGCAAAGGGTGGCCTCGGTTCATAGGCTACTGTTTACCTTCTGGGATTTACATTTTAACTTCACCCGCCTTAGTCTGTGGGGGCTTTTCCTGTAGGGGATAGAGACAGAAGAGGGCAGGGCCTAATTAGTCCTAATTAGTATTCCTCCCCCGCTTGTTCTCCATGCTTGTTTAGCTACTGAGGCAACGAAGAATTAAAATATCTAAGTAGTTTGGCAAATCGCCCTTTGTGCCTGCCTGCCCCAGTAACAACTTTTCCTTTTTCAGCCGGGTCATGGACATATTCTGGGAGGTTTTAACAAGATCAGCAATGTGGGGTAATTACGCAGTACTTAAATGATAAGGTGGCTTTCAGAGGCTGTGTGCTGTGGGGGCTGGGGGTGGGTGGAGACCTGGGGGCGCTGGGGGGTCCCTCACTGGTGTTTTCAGTTGGCTGGGCGAACACTTTGGAAGACACAGATATTAACACTACGATTCATGACAGCAAAATTTCATTCATGAGGTAGCGACGAAAATAATTTTATGGTTGGGAGGACCACCACAGAATGAGGAGCTGCATGCCGTCCATGGGTCCAGGGTCGCAGCATTAGGAAGGTTGAGAACTACTGCTTTAAAGGGTCATAGGCACCCATTTATTTTTGCTTTGATTGGGTGCAGATTTGGTCGGCTGCGGGAAGACTTCTCTGCTCCAGGACCGTGGGGCTGACTCACCCAGTGGGCGGAGCCCTGCGGCGTGGGGCCAGCCTCACTCATCCCTTCCGCAGCTTTGCCAGAGTTATTCAGATGTGCTCCCTGTCCCTGGTAGAGCCAGGGCCTTCTTTTGCAGCGGACCCTTTAGTTATTCTTATCCCTCACTCAAAAGTAATCCTGTTAGAACTTCTCAGATCACATTGAGCTGCTTAGAGCTTTCCGGGCTTCCGGTTTCTGCTGGAAGCCCGGTGGCCTCCGGCCCTTCTTCCCTGATCTCTCACTACTGTCTCCTCACTGACTTTACAATGCCCTTCCTGCCGTGCGTTCTCCTGCCTAGACTGTTTTCCAGGTAGCTCCTGTCGAGTCTGGTCATGGTGACTCCGCTCAAGCCCAGGGTCCCCAACCGCTCTCATCCAAAGCTGCCTCCTCATTCCCCGTAACTTCTTTCTTGGTTTCCCTCCGTGGCGGTTTACCCCATCTACCATCCCACCTTGTCCCTTCTCCGTTTCTCTCAATTGCCCCTCCCCCTCCTAGGCCTCACTTTGAAGTCAGGGTCTGTATGGACAGCTGCTGTTAGGAGGAATCATTCTGGGGGGCAGGGCGACCACACTGCAAGGTGTCTAGATTCACTGAGCTGGAATCCCTGATAAAGGCCGGATGCTTCAACCTCTGAACTGCGTGTGCCGGGGAGGCTAGGCGACGTGCTCAGTGTCATTTGGGGGGGAGTGCGTACTCAATTGACCTTTCTTTCCCATGGCTTTAAAACCTCAAAGAATCTGGACGCTTTAGATCTTCACACCCAGTTTCCCTGTTATCAGCATCTTATGTTAATTAGTGTGGTGTAGTCGTCAAAGTGGATGAACCAGGTTGACACACTGATTAACCAAGGTCCACGCTGCTCAGACTTCCTGAGTTTTCACCCGTTCCCGTTTGGGAATCCGTTGGGGTGCCGCATTACTGTCATGCTCTCTTGGGTGCCTCATGGCCGGGATGGTTCGGTCTGTACTTGTTTTAGCTGCTTTTGAGAGTTTAGTTCTGTTCAGCTCTTCTACAGATACTGAGGAGGTGGAATCTTATGTTTGGGGAAATCTTATTCTAGGAGTTAAAGTGGTTGCCTCCTTTTCTCTCTCTCTTTTGAGAAAGAGCCTCTTTCCTCACAGACTGGCTTCAAGCTCTCTGTGTGCCTTAGGTCCTGAACTCATCCTTCTGCCCCTAACTCTTGGGTGCTAAATACTCCATTTTCACAGTGCTGGCCTCTTGAACCTAGCACTGTACTGACTAGCTACATCCCAGTCTTCCATTGCCTTAGCTGAGCTGGCTCTCACAGAAGACCCTAGTTTGAATCCTAACACCCATGTGATGCGATCTGATGTCCCTGGCCCCTGAGGTCTTTAAACATTTTGATGTATGCACGCACGCTTGTGTGACTATAGTGTGTGTATATCTATGTGTACAGCTGATGAGCATACATGTAGACAGATCTGAGGAGGACATTGGGTATCTTCCACTGCTTACTGCTTAACTTCCTTCGTAGTGAGACTGAGTCTCTCCCGGAGCCTGAAGCTGACCAAGCTGGCCGACTGCCTGTCTGTCTCTGCCTCCCAGGACTTGGTTTTCTTCAAGCCCCTGTGAACACCTTACATAATTTGTTGAGTGTATAAGTAGGCTATGTTGAGAAGACTCCTTCTGTCTTTTCTCAGCACCCATTAGCCCAGGCTAGTCCCCTAATGGACCCTGCCCTGCATAAATGGCCCCTGTTAGAGTTTATACATCAGTGTTTCTCTGTGACTGTTTCCTATCCTCCATTTCCATTCTAAAGCAGCATTAAATATACTTCTGTAACTTCTTATTTTTTTCTTTTTTTTCCCCCGGAGCTGGGGACCGAACCCAGGGCCTTGCACTCTCTAGGCAAGCGCTCTACCGCTGAGCTAAATCCCCAACCCCCTGCTTCTTATTTTTAACTTAGCTAAACATTGGGGTACACTTCATATCAGGGTGTCCATCCTTTTTTATAGCTGCATAGCATCCCGTTGTATGAATTAGTGTTTCAAAAATGGAACATCACCACCTTGAGAAGTAGAGGCACTGCTAGCATCGGCAGTTCAAGGCCAGCCTTAGCAACATAGTGAGTTTGAGACCACCCAGGGCTATGAGACATCCACAAACCAATCGATCACAAAGAACAATGCAAGTCGTATCTGTAAAGCTTGCTGTATTGTGGGTGTTTGGTAGATGTCTGGCGTTCTGAATGGCAATCTTAACATGGGACTGACGGAGGGAGAACCTTCCTAGGACACACTGGAGTTCCGTGGTACCATCGTGAGATGTGACCATTTAGTTGGAAATATGTGGATCATAGTTCAGATGTGGGGAGAAGCACCCCAGTGCCTCGCTAAGTTGTAAGACTCGTTCTAATTTGGTACCTGCCTTTACTCACCCCCGTTATCCCGTGGGATGTTTTAGACCAGGCAGTTACAACTGCTGGCTGTCTGCTTTAGTAATACTTACCCAACTTTGGATGTTCAGGGTGGGCAGAAGTGAGGGGGCTGCCTAGAGCAAGGGGCATCCAGAGAGTCCTGTAGAAAATTAGGCCAGAGGGGCTGCCTTGAGCTGTTGGCTCTGGAGGAGCCAGGCAGGAAGGGTCGGATTAGGAAACACACTTCACGCATCTTGGATGGATGCTAGGCCGGACCTAGACTGTCTTGAGTATGATGGATGAGAGAGGGGCTGAGTCAACGAGTTTCGGAAGTGGGGCATATTTTTAGATCATACTTTGTAATAAACCCCTGGACAAGACTGCAAGTTAGAGAGCTGAAGCCGAGCTGGGTCCTGACTGCAAACGACCACCAAGAACAGGTGTGGCTGCTGGCTGGGTCAGTAGCACCTATCTCTGTGACCTAGACACAACATTGCGACATAGGTGAACTCTGTCTGCTTGGCTCTTTATTTGTCCTTCCTTCCTTTTCAGACTGCCTAGTGACTCATGCAGCCAAGTCCAAACTCTGAAATATTAATAGGCCGGGAGCAGAGATGCCAAGGGAGGTGATTGGCACTGGGAGACGCATGGCACGCAGCCTATGGTTCTGGGTGTGGGGCTTCTTGCTGGACATCCCTCGAGCTCCCCGAAATAGCACGTGTGGCGTGGGCTGTAGCACGATCCTCCTCAGTCCAGAACTCCAGAGATTAGGGAATGAAGAGTGTGGAATTTGGATCTGTCCCAAGGGCAGCCTTAATTTTAGGGCAGTTGAATGTCGTAAATCCAATCCATTATCGAGTGTGAATATGGAATATTAGTAAAAATAACTAGTAATGCAGAGTCATTTGATGTTTTATGGCTGTTCTGTATGGGTTTTGTTTGTTTTTGTTTTTTTTTTAAGACAGACACTGTAGCCCAGACTGGCCTGGAACTCACTAGGTACCACTTGTGACAGCACTCCTGGCCCCGCCCCCAGAGTTCTGAGATTGCAGGTGTGAGCCCAGATGGCTGTTTGACTGTTGTCATACCAGGTGTCCCTTGTGTCACTGAGCCTTTATTATAGCCCTGACCTTTGGAGATGGTAGACCAGGAGACTGAGGACTGTCTGGCTAGGTCAGAAAAGAGTTTGTATAAACCAGGCCCTGGGTCCTCAGCCCGGACTCCTGGGGCTCAGGTAATCAGGAAATACTAGCTGTGGGTTCATGTGGTTTTTTGAGCCGAATCCTAAGTGAGGGACCACAGATTCTGGTCAGACCACCATGTGGTTAGCAATCTCTTCCAGGAGCTGCGTGTGGAGCTCAGAAGACCGCAGCCTTCCTGGGACCCCTGTGGACCTGCTTCTGGACAACCAGGTGTCCTTGTTCCCGGTCAGCTTCTCGGCTTTACTTTTATGCGTCTGTGTGTTTTATGTGAACAGCGTGGCAGTTTAATCGCCCCACCTGAAAACACCATGAGCTCCCAGGCTCCCAGTTCTATTACATTCCAAGCTGCTTTCGTTTATTTTATTTACTTATTTTTTTTAAAAGCCAGCCCATATATATACAGCCACCAAAACTAGATAAGATTGATGAAGCTAAAAATGCATGCTGAAAGGGACCAGATATAGATCTCTCTTGAGAGACACATCCAGAGCACGTCCAATGCAGAGGTATTGACCTAGCAGCAAACCACTGAACTGAGAACAGGACCCCCTTGAGGGGAATTACAGGAAGTATTGAAGGAAGAGTTGAAGGGGTTGGGGATTTAGCTCAGTGGTAGAGCGTTTGCCTAGCAAGCGCAAGGCCCTGGGTTCAGTACCCAGCTCCCCCCCAAAAAAAAAAAAGAAAGAAAGAAAGAAAAGAACTGAAGGAGCTTGCAATCCCATATGAACAACAATGCCAACCAACCAGAGCTTCCAGGGACTAAACCACTACCCAAAGACTATACATGGACTGACCCAGGGCTCCAACTGCATATGTAGCAGAGAATAGCCTTGTTGGGGCACCAGGGGAAGGGGAAGGCCTTGGTCCTGCCAAGGTTGGACCCCAGTGCAGGGGAATATGTGGGGGGCAGTAAGGGGGATGTATAGGGGGAATACCTTATGGGGGAGGGGAAGGGGAGAGGATGGGGGCTTATGGACAGGAAACCGGGAAGGGGAATAACCTTTGAAATGTAATTGGCTTTGCCTTCCCACAGTTGGGTGAGGAGGGGATTTGGCCCAGACCAGGCTTTTTTTTTGTTTTTTTGTTTTTTTGGGTTTTTTTTTTTGTAGCACACACACCTGTTCTCAAGGGCTTAGGTATTTGGAAATCACTGCTCTGAAACCAGAAAGGAAGCCTGGTATGCTGGCATGTACGTGCCTGTACTCCCAATGCTGGGGAGGCAGAAGCAGAGGGGGTCAGGTGCTCAAGGCCAGATTCAGCTGCATGAGATTTTGTCTAAAAAACAAACCCCAAAAAGCCAGACCAGAGTAGAAAGGAGGCTCTGTCAGCAAGCCTGTGGGCCCTGCTTCCTGGTTATTGAAGATCTAGGACCTTGGCACGTCTAGGCCCCGTGGCTGCCCCTGCTGATGTACGTGGGTCCTACCCAAAGGATGAAGCTCAGCCTGTCAGTTCGAGGCTGCCTGTCTGGGAGCAATGCTGGCACTGCGCTCCATCGTGGGGTGTGGAGATGGGTGACTCGCAGCAGGACAGCTGCTATGGATGAGGGGGTTCAGAGTCGGGGTCCTGCCTGGCGGAAGCCACTGTTCTCTCCCTCCCTCCCTGGCTTTCCCAGTTTCCGCTTACCCCTTTCTTTTCCTATCTCCGCTACAAGTTATCCTTCAGCAGGTTCTCCCCTTCTCATGTCCCTCAGGGTGGCTATGCTGCTTAGCCCGCCCCACCCCCACCCTGCCTCTGCTCCTCGCCCAGTTATGACGTTTGTGGGCTTTTAACAGCAAGTGACAGAGGAGGCGCAGAACGTTAAGACCATAAGTTATATTACTTCCCATGGGATTGAGTGTGCGCGCGTGCGTGCGGCCACGCACGTGTGCACGTGCATGAGTTCCTGTTGAGAGTGCTTATGATTGACTTTCTCAGGGCTGGAGAGATGGCTCGCCGGTTAAGAGCACGTGCTACTCTTAGAGAGGACTCGGGATTGGTTCCCAGCACCCACATGTCTGTTCTTCCAGTTCCAGGAAATCTGGCGCCCTCTTCTGGCTTCCATGGGCACTGCACACATGTGGTGCACAGACAGACAGACCGGAAGCAAACACTCATAGCATGTTTTTTAAAAATCCTGAAAAGAGGAAGGTCTTTCTCATCGGTTTTCAAGCACACAGCATATTATTTTTGCCTGTAGTCATGCAGTACAGCAGGTCTATAGACTGTGTCCATCCCGTGTATGATTATTTTAAAAACAATTTATTGATTGCGTGCGACCTTCATATTACCCTAATCCCACTCATCTCCCCACCCCTCCATCTCTGCCATCCACCCTTGCAACAAAACAAAAAACTACCCCTGTGGAAGCTGCAGTGTGTCACACCGTACCTGCCCTTTTGCCCAAGCATCTTTACTTGCAAATGAGGCCTCTGGCTTCTGCTGCACTATCAATACTGGATCCTCACTGGAGCTCCTCTCGGATAGCCTGTTGTTGCCCTAAGCCATGGAGATCCTGCAGCTTTGGATCTGCAGGACCGGCCCCTTCACATGCTCCAGAGGTTCATAGGGGGGTTCAAAGTTGGAGTGGACCAAATCAAAGCCCGGGATCTGGACCTGGCTGGTGACTCTCCTCCCCCTCACACGATTAGGGCCAGATCTCCAGTACCACCCCTGAGGGCTGTGCTCACCTGAGTGCCAAAGCTAGCAAGGAGCAGGCCAGCTTTCACTCTCTTTACACCCTCAGGGCCAGCCTTGAGACATCAACATGGTCCTAGGTGAGAACATGGGCCAGAGACATCAACACAGACTCCCACAGCTGCAGGGCCATGGACCCAGACAAGGTCCTCGGTGACAGCACAAGCCAGCACCTCACTATGGCCTCAGGTGGCAGTGCAGGCTCCTATATCACGTTCTTCTTCCCTACCCTCGGGCCTCCAGTTCCCCCTCAGGTCGCCTCGAACACCTTTCTCTCCCATCTCTCCACCACTTACTTGCACCTGGGCCTCTGGGTGTCCTCCGCCCCACCCCCACTGTGTGGCAGTGGCCAGGGGTTGTCCCATCTACAAACTTCAACCTTTGGCTAACATCTCATTCCCCGCCCCGCTCCGTGTGCCCTCAGCAACCACCATGTTCTCTGTAAGATTGAGTTCTAGATTTCACGAGCTTGCTGCATGCGGCTAACAAGGCTGTGTCTGGTGCCTGGCTTATTATTTCTTATATCATATCCTCCAAGCTGGGCAGTGGTGGCACAGGCCTGTAGTCCCAGCACTCGAGAGGCAGAGGTGGGTCGATCTCTGTGAGTTCGAAGCCAGCCTGGTCTACAGAGTGAGTTCCAGGATAGTCATGGCTATACATTCATTACAGTTAGAGACTAATTTTATTTTGTATCATTGATTTTATATACTCTTAAAGAAAAAAGAAATAAGGCAGCGTCTCACTATTTAACCTTCGTCTCCTTCCCAAATGTTGGGCTTAAGGCGTGTGCCTCCCTAGAGCTTGAGTCACAGGTGTTGTTAGGTGTCCAGCCTGGGTTCTGGGAACCATAGAGGATCCTAACCATGGCAGTGTACGCTTTTTTAACTGTGGGGTCATCTCTCCATACCCTTGAGATAGGGTCTTAGGTAGTCCAGGCTAGCCTTAAACTTGCTATGTAGATGAGGAGATAGGGTCTTAGGTAGTCCAGGCTAGCCTTGAACTTGCTGTGTAGATGAGGATGACCTTGACCTTTGGACCTCCCTGCTTGCTCTTCCCTAGTGCTGGGTTTACAGATGTGCACAACCTCACCGGGGGTTTGAGGTGCTGACGGAGCGAAGAGCTTGCTGCACTCCAGGCAAGCGCTGGACTGAGAGGCATCCGAGCGCCAAGTCTGTCATCCAGCCTGAGTTGCTTTTTTTTCATGTGGGGTGAGTTAAGGGTACAGTTTCATTCTGTTGCCTGTGGGAGGCCACTTGTCTCCACACGGCCTACTGAAGAGACTAAGCGTTTATTGTGGTTGTTAGCGCTATTGTTGAGAATCTGTTGACCATAAATGTGAAGATTTATTTTTATGAGCTCTGTTTTGTCCCATTGTGTATCGCCTTTTTCTTTTTGGGGGTGAGGTGAGGCAGAGGCAGAGGAGGCAGAGAATCCTGGGCTGATTTGGAGGCAGGATGAAAGGCAGGGAAAATCTTTGGGACAGGAGTAGAGGAGCCCCTCTGCAGAAAAGCAAGAACAATGGCTGCCTGCTTAAGGCCTTCCCTTCTGTAAACCTGCAGTTTGCCAGGAATCCAAGAAACCACATTTACTGAGAAAGGCCGTCTAAGAAACCCTCTGCAGCCCTAGTGGCTCAGGCTTTACCTTTTCAGATTATAATCCCCTGCAAGGCATCTTTCTCACCGAGAGATAAGAGCACTTGCGATTCTTGAGGAAGACACAGGTTTGGTTCCTAACAGCCTGTGGAGGCTAACAAACCATAATAACTCCAGTTCCTGGAGATCTGATGCCCTCAGGCATGGGTGCTGTGAGGCAAAGCACTCATGCACAAAATAAAAATGTCTTTTATTATGTAGTAACCTCTTGAAGTACCTTGAGAGACACCAGAATGGCTTATACAAGTAATGCTAACACAATGAATTTCTTACTCTCCACTGAGAAGCCCAAGCCCACACTTGGGTGTGTCTTGCTTTCTTCTTAAGCTTATTCTAAAATGTCTTCAATAAAAATCTCCTGACTGTGCTCGACAAACTGGCTAGTCCTGAAATTCTTGCATGTTGAACCCTGGTTTGGGCCCAGTCAAGGCCCTGAAAGATTAGGGAGCTCCGTGCAGCTCAGGGTGACGGGGTGGGGGGGTGGGGGAGAGCTCTGTCTCTCTATCCCTCCTCACCGACATTGTAGCTTGGTGATATATTTGAAATCGGGGATTGTGGTATCCTGCAGCCTTGTTCTTTTCGTTCAAGACTTTGAGATGAATTTTAGGATTTCTTAAAGCAATTTTAGTGAAATGGGATTTAGATAGGAACACAGGACTCCGTAGAGCCCTTTGGGTAGCATGAGTCTTTTAACGGTGGCCCATTCTTCCAACCCACACACACGTCACTCCATTTTGCTTTTACGTCTAACGTGTATGGATGTTTTGCTCCGCGTATGCACACGTCACCACGTGTGTGCCTGGTTCCTGCAGAGGTCAGAAGGCAGCACTGGATTCTCTGGAACTGGAGTTGCAGGAGGTTGTGAGCTACCTTGTGTACTTCAAAAGCAACCAGTGCTCGTGACTGCCGGGCCTTCTCTCGATACCCCCCCCCCCAGCTTTTTGTTCCTTTTAAAGATTTATTTATGTATGATTACATATGTATGTATGTATGTATGTATGTATGTATGTATGTATGCCTCAGGGACAGAAGAGGGCATCAGACTCCGTTGTAGATGGTTGTGAGCGCCGGGAATTGAACTCAGGATCTGGATGAGCAGCCAGTGGCATCGCCATCTCTCCAGCCCTCTTCTCTTTCTTTCCTTTTTTTTTTTTTAAATTGAAATCTACTTTGTTAATGAAATTTATTTCTAAGTTATTTGCTTGTGTTTTAGTGTTGCAATATGGGACCGTTTTGTTTCTTTTTGAGATAGCTTGCTGTTAGTGTATAGAAGTGCACTGATTACTACAATATTAGTTTATTTTTTACTTTTTACTTGTATGCGTGTGCACGTGTGCCCGTGTGCGTGCGGAAGCTCATTTGTGCTGCAGTATGTGTGTGTGGAGGTCAGAGGATAGCAGTATGTGTGTGTTGTGCTGTCTGTTCTCTCATTCCTCCATACCTGGATTCCAGAGATTTAACTAGGTCATCAAGCTTGTCTGGCATACAGTACCTTTAACCACTGTTAAATGTTAGGTTAAGGTCCATAATTATTTTTGTGATATTTAGGAGAACTTGGGAACACTCTGCTACTTCCCAGTGTTTTCTTTACCGTTCTCTGTTTACTTTTTTTTTCTTTCTTTCTTTTTTTTTTTTTTTTTTTTTTTTTTTTTCGGAGCTGGGGACCGAACCCAGGACCTTGCGCTTGCTAGGCAAGCGCTTTACCACTGAGCCAAATCCCCAACCCCTTACTTTTCTTTTCTTCACCTCATCCTCTTCCCTTAAGAGCAGAACTTTTGTCAGGCAGGCTGACACATTCTTGTACACCATAACAGTTGGGAGACAGAGGCCAAAGGACTGGGAGCCGTGGCCAGCCTGGGTTAGGGTGTCTAGGACCTTCTCAATAAATGAAAGTAAGCAAAACCACATGAAGGCTGCGAATCTCCTTCCTCGGCCCAGTATGTGTGACCCGGACCTCTTTACACGGCAGCAGCAGCCAGGAGACCTCAGGTTGTTAGACACTAATTGGATCCTTCTCCTTCAGAGAAAAGCCCTGCTCTTGGCCAGAGGCCATCAGCTCTGATTTTCAGAGGAAGGGAAAGACAGGTATGGGCAGATTTACCAGGGACACCTGTGCTGTTGGTGCCGGTGAGGAGGGAGGAGAGAGCCGTAGATTCCATCTCATTCCCACACTTGGGACCTCTCCCCCAGGTTAGCGGGGCGGGAGACGGAAGGCTCACCTGGCTTTGAAGTTCCTTCTAATTGTAGTTTCTGATTTTTTTAATGATCAAAAATGTGTTGAAACTAATTTTTAAAAGTCATTTCTTGCTCTTGCCTTCCTGTTCCTGCTCTGTCCTCTTCTCCCTCCCCCCCTTTCTCTCCACGGGCTCATGACCAGCCTCTATTTCTCTACTCTCTCTCTGCCTTTCTCTGCCTCTATTATCCTCTTGACTCCCCTCCCTATGCTCTGAATAAACTCTATTCTATGCTAAAGAAAAAAAAAGTCATTTCTTGCTGGGTTGAGGGGGTGGGGCTTGCCTTTTACCCCAGCACTCTGGGAGGCAGAGGTAGATGGTTCAAGGTCAGTCTGGTCTACAGAGTGAGTTCCAGGACAACCAGGGCTACACAGAGGAAACCCTGTGTTCAAAAACAAACAACAAACAAACAAAACAAAGCCATTTGATTTAAAAACCTTCAAACAAACAAACCCATTTGATTTAAAACCTTCATCGTCTGTTGTGCATGTGTCTGTACATGTTGGATGCCCTGCTCTATCGCCCTGTGCCTTACTCCTGAGGCACGGTCTCTCACCGAAGCTGAGCTAGGTTGGCAGACAGCAAGCCCTAGCTCTTGTCTCTGCTTCCTCAGCAGTGTTGCGGGTTACAGCTGTGTGTGGCCTGGCCAAACTGTATAGGGATTTGAACTCCTGCTTACAGTTCTGAGTCATCCTCACAGCTCTGAGTAACTCTCCCTTCCTCCTTCCCTTGATAAGGCCTCACTATGTAGCCCTGACTGAACTCAGACCTGTCTGCCTCTAGTGTGCAGAGACAACGGCACCACCACACCTACAGGAATTAAATGAGGTTTGGAAGAAGCCTCCCTATGTAGCCAGCCTGAAAAGAAATCTCTGTGTAGCTCAGGGCCCCTGATGCGCCTGCCTCTCCCAAGTGACTACGAGGGTGTTTTCTCATTACCTAGCGGACACTGACCGGTTTTCCCCACTTGACCTGTTAGTAGATTTGCTGATCGATGGATCTCTTTATCTTAACCGGTGGTGTTTCTTTTCTAAGGGGGCGTATGCTGGGCTTCTTTGAATAACTGCAGATTTTGACGAGACGGTATTTCGAGTAATTGGATTGTTATTTTTTAACGGCTAAGTGAAACTCATCTCTCTTTTTACCATCGCCCCAACTATTTTGGGGTGCCCTAGGTGTAAAACGACCTTTCCCATCATAGAGGGGAGAGTATGCTTACTTTACAGGGGAAAGAGAAGGAACCCACATGCAGCAAACAGAAGCAACAGGGATGGCATGCGGTTGGCAGAGACCTCAGAGTCTGCCGTAGCCTCAGCAAAACCTGAAATTAGCACTGGGGTTCTTTATAGCCTCGGACCTGTTAAGGGAGTGACTCCCATTCTGTTCCTCCCCAAGGCACTCTTAAGACTTCATTAGTAATGTTTATTATTATTATTATTATTATTATTATTATCATCATTATTATTAATTATCATTATTATTTGTGTGTGTGTGTGTGTGTGTGTGTGTGTGTGTGTGTGTGTGCACGGTTGTGGGCTGCCTGCTCTGAGTGCTGGGAACCAGACTCTGGTTCTCTGGGAGAGCAGCAAGTGCTCCCACTAAGCCATCATCCCGCCAGCCCTGTCAGTGATGTTTACAGCTAGAAACTGATTGACGGGCATTTCATCTTGCTTTGAAGGGCTCAACATATGCACCAGTGGAAGTGCCACCTCATGTGAAGAATGCCTGTTAATCCACCCAAAATGTGCCTGGTGCTCCAAAGAGGTATGTGTCCTGGGGTGGGGGAGGGGCGGGGGCAGAGTGGGTGGGATCAGAGCCACAGAAATTTACATCAGAGGCTGAACAGGTGCTGGCTCATTCACACATCGTCCTAGGGTTTCTATTCCTGCACAAAACAAAACGAACCATCATGACCAAGATGCAAGTTGGGGAGGAGAGGGTTTATTCAGCTTACACTTCCACATTGCTGTTCATCACCCTAGGAAGTCAGGACTGGAACTCACACAGGTCAGGAAGCAGGAGCTGATGCAGAGGCCATGGAGGGATGTTACTCACTGGCTTGCTCCCCCTGGCTTGCTCAGCTTGCTCTCTTATAGAACCCAGGACCACCAGCCCAGGGATGGCTCCACCCACAATGGGCTGGGTCCTTCCCACTTGATCACTAGTTGAGAAAATGCCTTACAGCTGGGTCTCAGGGAGGCATTTCCTCCACTGAGGCTCCTTTCTCTGTGATAACTCCAGCTTGTGTCAAGTTGACACACAAAACCAGCCAGTACATACATCTCTGATTTGTTCTAGGTGTTTGCTTACAAGGGTTCTATTGACCAATCACCTCTTTAGCCTATCACCTTACCTGTCCAGGTTTTTTGTTTTGTTGTTGATTTTTTTTTTTTTTTTAATCTGAGACAGTCTTACTAAATTGCTTAGGCTTTGAATTTGTTCTCTAGCCTTGCATTTACAACCCTCCCACCTACGAATCTCCAGCACCTGGGGTTATAGACCTGTGCTTAGGCCAGACTCTAAGCTTTTTCTGGGTTCTCTCCTTGTTTTGTTTGTGTGTGGTGCTGATTGAACCTAAGGCCTTGTGCACGCTAGACAGGTGCTTTAGCATTGGGGGATGTTCTGTCCTCTTTCGACTGGGTTGCTCACGGGGTCAGGGATTGATTGCAGGGCCTTGATCTACGCTGAGGCGAACTCCCAGCCTACAAGTTCTGATCTCTTTGTGGTGTTGAATGTTAATCGTATTTGGAGAAACCAGACTTTGTTCTGTTTTGTGTGAGAACCAGTTAGGACTCAGCTATAGTCTCTTGGTCTTTGGATAAGCATCTGAAGAAGACCCGAACTTAAGAAGTGAGTTTCTTGGGTAACAATTCAAAGCAGGCTTGGTCTGGTGGTGTCTGTAAAATACCATGATGTAAAATAATGGCTCTTCCTTTAAAGGGAGCTAAAAAAAAAAAAAGTTTGTTCTGAGCCACTGTGGCCTGGGAACAAGGATTATAGTATGCTCTACCCTGGACAAGTTAAAGGAACTTTTGTAGTCTCAGAACAAAAGGAAGTCAGACATATCTGCTGCTAACATTGGTGAGAGCATCAGCAGACTCTACTGCAGAGCTAGGGGATCTCTTTAACAAGTTTTCTTTTTTCTTTATGTTCTGTCTATTGTCTGTCTGTCTATATATCTTATTTTTTTAATTTTTTTTGTTTTGTTTTGTTTTTGTTTTTCCGAGACAAGGTGATGGCTTTGGCTGTCCTGGAACTCGCTCTGTAGACGATGTTGGCTGCAAACTCAGAGATCTGCCTGCCTCTGTGTGTGGTGTGTGCCCTACCCCCCAGTGCGGTCGTGGGTCACCACTGTCTGGCTTCTTTTTAGATTCTTAATGAGACAGAGTCTCACTGTGTAGCCCTGGCTAACCTAGCACTCTCTGTTTAGACCAGGCTGGTCGGGCACCCACAGAGCCAAGTGCTGGGATTAAAACCATGAGCTACCACTCGAGGCCCTTATTTATTTATTTAAATTATGCGCGCACGTGTGTGCGTGCGTGCGTGCGTGCGTGCGTGCGTGCGTGCGTGCAGATTTATTCTTGTGAGTGCAGAGGCCAGAGCCATCAGATCTCTGCAGATGAGTTACAGGCCGGGTGTGAGCTGTTCAACATGACTCTGGGTCTCTGTCTAACATGCTCTTGCCAGTGGAGCCATATCTCTAGCTCTTTAGATTTTGTTCTTTTCTTGTGTTTTGTTGTTGTTGTTGTTGTGTTGTGTTTTGTTTTGTTTTGTTTGTTTTTCAAGTCAGGGTTTCTCTGTGTAGCCTTGGCTGTCCTGGAAGTAACTGTAGACCAGGCTAGCCTGGAACTTAGAGAATTCTCTCAAACTCACTGGGCCTCTGGGCGTGCCTACGTGGAGTGGAGAAGACCCACCCACTATGGTGTGATTGGCTGCCTGGAGCCCCTGCTCCCTCGACTTCCCCACCCACCGTGATGGATGGTACCCTAGGACTCTAAACTGCTTCTATTAGAGTCATTTATCACAACAACAGGAAAAGAAAGTGGGACAGGGTCTCTAGCCCAGGCCGGCCTCTCCCGCTGCAGGTGGAGATGACTGTGGACTTCTGACCCTCCTACTTGGTTTACTGAGTGCGGGGACCACAGACTGTGCCACCACTCTGGTTGACGTGGTGCTGGGGTTTGAAACCAGGACCTGGTTCGTGTTAGGCAAGCAGCCTGCCAGCTGAACGGCATCCCCAGCCCCCTCTCATGGGCTTTTGATGCTACAGCATTCTTCTTTTAGGATTGGTGGAGCCCAGAGGCCTGCCTTAGTCTCACTTAGGGATGCAGTGAGAAGCTTACTTGTTCTGACGTTAGAGTGAATGCTAAGGATAGGCAGATATGAAAGGGCCCAGGATAGTTTTGATTCTTGACTTACAGCGGTGTAGCTCTCCTTAATCCTTAATCCTGTCAGGTTGCAGGGCCCTTACTAAGCACGCAGAGATAGATGCTTAATTAGGTGTCTTCAGAGAACTTTGTTCCCCACCGAATGCAGGTGCCTAGCTGTCATTCTAATATGGTTTATTTAACCCTTATTAGATCATTAGGCTTCGTGGAATTTTATTTTAGAGAGGACTGTACCCAGGCATGATGGCACATGCCTGTGACCACAGCGTTTAGGAGGCTTAGGCAGGCGGACTTTGAATTAGAGGCCAACCTGGGCTACACGCGCAAGACCCCCCCGTCAAAAGCAAAACAAGGGCTGAGGATGTCTCAGCAGCTAAGAACCCACACCGGTTTTGCAGAGGACTCCAGGTCGGTTCTCAGCGGCCATATCCGACAGCTCCCAGCCCCCTGTACTGTTGAACGCCCTCTTCCATACCCTGAGGATACCTCTGCTCACATGTGCACATACACATGCAGACATGCGCTTTGTAAGGGTCCATGATTGGCCAAAGAATGATACCCCAGACTCAGAGAGTTTGCAGATGCGTTTTATTCCGCAGAAGCCCAGGATGCTGGGGTCTCCCAAACCCAAGATAGAGAGACAACCAAGTGAACTCACAGGCCTGATTTACAGCACCTTAGGGAATTCCGGGGTGGGTGACCTTTATCTTACTCCATCTCCAGGGACATTCCATTACCAGGGCATGAGGGCTGGAAGTTATTGCTGAGGAAGTAGCCGAGGAAGTCTGGAAACTGCTGCTGACCCACTGCCCTTGCCTCAGGCCAGGTGCTGGGCCAGGTTAGTAACGGACTGACCTATGCTTGCCTGGACTTGCCCAGCTTTTAGGCCTAGTCTCCTAACTGCCAATTTAAGGCCTGTCATGGAGTCAGCCCAGCCTTCTCCAAAGGAGCACTTAACACAAAAATTAGGAAGTAAATCTTATCTTAGAAAGTCAAAAATGAGAACAAGACTGCTATTTCCTTCCTTTTTTCCTTCCTTCCTTCCTTCCTTCCTTCCTTCCTTCCTTCCTTTTTGAGACAGAGTCTCACTATGTAACCCTAGCTTGCTTGGAACTCTTTTATGTAGACTAGACTGATCTGGAATTCCTCTCAAATGCTGGAATTAAAGATATGGTATGATGCCCAGCACCATTCCATTTCTTTCTCTCTTTCTTTCTTTCTTTCTTTTTTTTTTTTAAAGATTTATTTATTATATACAAGTACACTGTAACTCTTGAGACACACCAGAAGAGGGCATCAGATCTCATTACAGATGGTTGTGGGCCACCACGTGGTTGCTGGGATTTGAACTCAGGACCTCTGGAAGAGCAGTCAGTGCTCTTAACCGCT
Organism: Rattus rattus; assembly: GCF_011064425.1. Taxonomy (NCBI): domain Eukaryota; kingdom Metazoa; phylum Chordata; class Mammalia; order Rodentia; family Muridae; genus Rattus; species Rattus rattus. The sequence continues at coordinate 18,645,400 of NC_046157.1, forward strand.
GAGCCATCTCTCCAGCCCCCCATTTCCATTTCTTAAAGCCCTATAGTCCTATAGTAAGGAATATGGTTGGGTAATGTTAGATATTATATATAAATATATATGTTAGGTAGGTCAGTTTTCTTGGTGGGTGTTCTCTTGCTGTGAAGAGATACCACAATTGTGACAGTTCTCTTATAAAGGACAGCTTCTTGGGGCTTAGGTAGCAGGGGTTTGGTTCATTATCAGCATGGAGGGAAGGAAGCATAGAGGCACGCAGGCAGACATGGTGGTGGAGAGGGGCTGAGAGCTTGCATTTGAATCGATAGGCAGCCGGAAGAGATGCTGTTCTGAGCTTGAGCATTTGAAAACCAAAGCCCCGCCCCCAGTTACACACTTCCCCCACCAAGGCCACACCTCCTAATCTCCCTCAAGTGGCTCCACTCCCCAACAACCAAGTTTTCAAATATTCAAGCCTATGGGGGCCATTTCCGTTCAAACCACCACACTAGTTTTCCTTGCTTCCTTCCTTCCTTCCTGCCTGCCTGGATTTAGAGTCTTGCAAACACAAACATGATACTTGGCTACTAGGAAAATGACACCGAACAGACCAGAATATGCTTGGCACCAGACCTGCTTCCACTTTGGCACCCAACACATCGGCAGAAGCAGGAGGCGTGAAGTACGCGTCATCTTTCATCTTGGTTCCTGAGGGAAATGTGCTTCCGACAGTGTTTTGCGCGAATTAAGTACTATAATATTCTCAGTGTAAAATTTTAATATTTGTCCTGGGCTTGGGGAAATGATCAGTTTCTAAGCCGCTGCTGCTTTTTTTCCCCAACAGGGAGGGGGGGTCTCACTCTGTAGCCCGGGCTGGTCTGGAACTCAGAGATCCGCCCCACTCTGCCTCCCTACTGCTGGGATTACAAGTCTGTGCTGCCGTGCTCAGTTAAGCTTTTTGTCTCTAGGGAAGTGTCCACTTCTCTAAGCTGTTGTTAGAACCATGGAGCACAAGCCCTCCCTATGTGAGTACAATGAGGCAAGACGTATAGTTTGGGGCTAGCTCAAGATGACTTCTGGAGGTAAACACACTTGTTTTATTGACGATATTCTGAGAGATATAAAGCAACTTACTTGCTCAAGCCACACACATGTGTCAAAACTGGCTCTCTCATCTGAGCCTCAGGTCTTGATGACGGTGTAACCTCGGTGCAGTAGGGAGATTATAACCCGACTAGCTACTGAAGCAATGAATCTTCACAGAACCAGTCTGAAAGACCCCCGGATCGGGGAGACCCTCACTCAAGTCTCGGGATGATGCGACCCCCCAAGAACTCACACGAGACTGTCCTTGCTGTAATAAACATGAGGTTTATTGATAGGAGCCAGTGCACTGGGGTCGAGACTCATATCCCACGCAGGGGCAGTGGAGTTCGACCCCGAAAGGCTGGGAGAAAGGGTATTTAAAGGGAGAAACCACAACCCGAGGGGGCAGGGATGGTGTCATGGAAAATGTCGAGAATACCAGTGAAAAATCACAAGGAGGAGCTTCCTGTTTCTCAAGATTGTTAAACTTTATGGTCCATCAGTTCCTGGGAGGAGCTTCCTGTTTCTCAAGATTATTCTCTAAGATTTTAATCTAACTTTATGGTCAGCTAGTACAGGTAGAGGGCAGGGTCTGGAATTTGAGGTGTTTGGGGCTTTTTTTTTTTTTTTGGTTCTTTTTTTTTTTTTTTTTTCGAGCTGGGAACCGAACCCAGGGCCTTGCGCTTCCTAGGCAAGCGCTCTACCACTGAGCTAAATCCCCAACCCCGTGTTTGGGGCTTTTTAAACTTCTGACTTCTTAGCTGCATTTTTATTCTTTCAAGTCCTTTCCTGTTTGTAGTGCCTTTGTTATGAACCTTCTCTGGAACCATTTTGGTTCTCTGTGACCTCAAGACAGATCTAGGCCCTAAGGCACCTGCTCCTTGCCCACTGGTGTCCCTTGCCCACTCTCAAGACTTCTTCCGGTTGTGGTGGTGCACACCGGTAGGATTTGCTGAAGAAGGCAGAGGCAGGAGGATCACGAGTTTGAAGCCAGCCTGTGCTACACATTTGGGGTTGGGGATTTAGCTCAGTGGTAGAGCGTTTGCCTAGCAAGCGCAAGACCCTGGGTTTGGTCCCCAGCTCCGAAAAAAAAAAAAAAAAAAAGACTTCTTCCACCAGGAGAGCTACTGAGGTTCCTGGGTGTCACTTGGTAAAGCCCACATGATTCCCCACACTGCTAGCTCTCCCTAGGGACTTTCCCAGCTGTCCCTTCGTCCCTTTGCTAACAACTTCTGGTTCCTAATTATCAGTTCAAGGAGCTGGAGCCATGGCTCAGCAGTTAAGAGCACCGACTGTTCTGCCAGAGGTCCTGAGTTCAATTCCCAGCACCCATATGGCGGCTCACACCTGCCTGTAACTCTAGTTCCAGGGTGTCTGACACTCATATAGACACACATGCAAGCAAAACACCAATGCACATAAAATAAAAATAAACTATATATACATATATATTACATCCATATAATTTATATGTATACATATAATTTTATATATATAGTTTATTATACATATAATTATATACTTTAAATTTTTATATATGAACACAAAATAAAAATTATGTTTTTACACATACATACACATATAATTTATATTGTACATATTAATATATGTATTATATATAAACTATATAATATACACATAGATATATGCATGTGTATAATTTTTTTTTTTTTCTTTATTCTTTTTTTTTTTTTTTTTTCGAAGCTGGGGACCGAACCCAGGGCCTTGTGCTTGCTAGGCAAGCGCTCTACCACTGAGCTAGATCCCCAACCCCGTGTATAATTTTTATATATGTATGTATATATGTATGTGTGTATGTGTGTGTATATATATGTGTGTGTGTATATATATATACATATATATATATATGTATGTATGTATGTATAGGCATAAGTCAGTTCAAGTCTTATTTACTCTTCGAAAACTTTCCATGGTAGACCTGTCTCTGTCCATCCATCTCCCCACCTGTTCATTCATTTGCCCTTCTGATATAAGAAGGGAAACTCCCTCCATTGGAAACAGAGGGCGTGGCTTTAATCATTGCCGTATCCTTCTTGCAGTGGTTCTATGCTGTGGCAGTTGCAGGGTGGGTTTCACCTGAAGGATTTCATTGGATGGCTGTTCTTTCTATGCACCAATCATCAGGTCCCGAATTGCTCTTCGTCTGTCTTTCCCCCATTCTCCTCTCACTGGGTTAATGTGTTTTTGTTGCCAGTTAAATCTTCTTTTCGTCTTATTCATAACCAATGTCCTTCTGAGGTCTGGGCAGGAATTCATGTTTGATAAAAGAGGCCTTCTAAACAGACATGGAGTTAGGCAAAGTTTAAATCCCAGTTTTGCCATGATTTACTCTTTATCTGAGTCAGGGCCTTTTGTAGCCCAGGCTGGCCCTGACTTGCTGTATTCCTTAGGATGATCTTCTGATGGTCCTGTCTCTACCTCCTAACCTGTAGGATTATGGGAGTACCACCATACCCAGTTTGTTTGTTTGTTTGTTTGTTTGTTTAGGTAATGTCTTAAGATGTAGCCCAGGCTATCCTCAAATTCAGCCATCTGCCTTTGCCTCCTGGGATTTTCAGGTGTGAGGTGTTTCACTGCCCCACAAGGCTGCTGTTAATTTCTTGAAACACAGAAGAAGCTGCCACTGCCCAGCTCTGAGCCTCACTGTTTGCACGCGGAGTTAGGGAAAGGAGGGCTTAGGGATGGGGCGCCTAATGAACTGAACCTCCCAGATGGCCGTATGAGTCATCCAGTAATGAGCATTGTGGCTTATGAACATATTCTGGTGAAATGGATAGTGGGGTCTGGGAGCCAGGGTCCTATCTGTCTGTCTGTCTGTCTATCTATCTATCTATCTATCTATCTATCTATCTATCTATCTATCTGATGTATAGGAGTACACTGTAGCTGTCTTCAGACATATCAGAAGAGGGCATCAGATCCCATTACAGATGGTTGTGGGTCACCATGTGGTTGCTAGGATTTGAACTCAGGACCTCTGGAAGAGCAGTCAGTGCTCTTAACCACTGAGCCGTCTCTCTGGCCCCAGGGTCCATTTTGGATTCTTAAATTACTCTCTTTCTTTTTTTTTTTTTTAAATACTTTATTTATTTTTATATTTATGTGAATTGATGTTTTGCCCGGATGTATGTCTTAACGTTGTTGGTTCCCTGGAACTGGAGTTATGTACACAGGTGCAAGCTGCCATATGGGTGCTGGGAATTGAACCCAGGTCCCCTGGAAGAGCAGTCAGTGCTCTTAAACACAGAGCCATCTCTCCAGTCCCGGTTTCTCCCTTTCTTATACAATACTTCCAAAAGTCTGACCTGATATTAATAGTAAGTAAGTCATGCTGAGTGACACATTTTTGGTCTAGTCCATACATGGGTTCCCTACTTAGCCCACTGCTTGCCCTCTGCTTGTACAGAGCCTGCTTCCCCAGGGGCAGCTCACCCCAGAGTTCCCATCTCTCTGGTGAGCTGCTCCTCACTACAGGAAATGGATTTCGTTTTGGGATGTTAGGGCTGTCGAGTTCAGGAATGGCTGCGATCTAACTTATGCTTTAGCAAGACAGAGTAAGTATAGCTTGTGCCTTCTTAACCGCATGCTGGGATGCTGCCAGAGGTCAAGGCCCCTGCAGGCGCATATGCTACACGAGCATACTCAGGGCTGGTACCCAGTGGACAGCATCTCTGGATCCCAGCCAGAGTTAGCCAGAGTGGCTCTTTAATGTATTTTCCAGACGGGATCTTAATCGGTAACCAAGACTGCCGTTGAATTTAGAATCCTCCTTTCTCAACCTTATTCATGCTGGATTACAGGTGTGGTACAGGCCCACCCCTCTGTCACCTCCAGCCTCATGTCTTTGTTACTCCTCGAACCCAGTCCCCAGGGAACCCTGTCTCTGATTTGACATTCCCTGTGATCTAATGTCCACTTTTCCTGCCACTGTCTTCTTCTGTAGGAGCTGAGTTGGAGACAGCCTGGGTCCTGTCTCCCCTCCTGAGTGCTTTCTGCAGGTTCTCTGCCTTCTGTAGCATGGCCCTGTTTACCCTGGCCATCTCGATTCGGCTTCCCGTGCTTTGCTGGGGGTTTCAGCTTTACTCTCTCTGCCTTTAGCGCCAGGCTCTCTAGACCATTTCCTCTCAGACTGTAGGCTGCCCCCTGTTTTACCCTCTCCACACTGCCCCTCCTCTGTCCTCATTGAATGCTCCCTCAACCTGTTCTGGTCTGCCTGACCCTGAGCCTCTTAGAACACTTATACTCTTTGTCCTTCATAGCACATCAGTTTATCATCTGCTGTGATAATTTTGTCTGTCACTTTCTTTCCTTTCTTTCTTTCTTCCTTCCTTCCTTCCTTCCTTCCTTCCTTCCTCTCTGCCTCCCCTCCCCCCTTTCTTTTTTTAGTTTTTCTAGACATGATCTCTCTGTGTAGCCCTGGCTGTCCTAGAACTCACTCTGTAGGCCAGGCTAGTCTCTCCACCTGCCTCTGCCTTCCTGGTGCTGGGATTAGAGGTGTGTGCCTTTTAGCTAACCATGAATTAATTACTGATTGTTAGTTAATAACTAATTAATTAATAATTAAAGACAGAGACTGTCTCGCATCTGTAGTTTTTTTAAAACATAACTCTGCTCTTCCCTCAGAGACTCAGCCAAGAATGAGGGTGGATACTTTGTGGCAGGTTGAGGGCACCCCTCCCCCTTTCTCATGTGTCTAAAGCTCACACCACTACACAAAGCTACAGTGTGAAAGGGGAGGTAGAGCGAGTGTGGCTGTTTGCCAGGAACCAAGGGAAAGGAGTTGGGTGACCTCGTGGTCTGTGTCCTAGGCAGGCAGGCCTGCAAATGACACACTGAGGATGCTCCTGGGAGGTCAGGGGGCCAGATTAGAGAGGGTACAAAGGACAAACATAGGCAAAGTTTGCAATCTGTCGTTGGGAATGTGGGCAGGTTGCTACAGTGTTCATGGACAGTGCCAGGCTGCTGGGAATTCTGAGAGAAGCATGGAATCGGGCAAGGCCGCCACTGTGGGTCTGAAGTCCTGTGGGAGGACAGGGATTTGCTTGGTTGGGGAGAGGTCAGAGGTGGGAAGAGGCTAGTGATGGCTGAGCTGGGGGAGGTGTCCTTGCCTTTGGCCTTGGCCTTGGTGGGTGTGCAAAGAAAGGATGACAGAGTGGATAGGATAGGAGAGGCCAAAGAATGAGGGAGACAGGTGAGAAACTAGGAAACAGATGAGCATTCTGGTATTATAAGGACAGCAGAACAGGTAGAGAATCCTTTTGGTTTGTTTGTTTGTTTTGTTTTGTTTTAAACTAGGGAAGAAATGAAACACCCACACCAAAAGAAAACACAAATAAAACCAAACAAACAAAAAAACCCTATAAAACCAGCATTTGACCAACTTGCAAGGATGTATACATTCATTAAAAAAAAAAAAGAAAGAAAAGGAAAAAGAAAACGGTTTTGAGAGGAAGCTATTAAGATAGTCCTTAAAACCTGTGGTAAAGGTGCTGAAGTGTAGCTCTTCATCGTCGATGGCTTCTGGCAGCAAGGACCCGTTTTTTTTTTTAAGGGGATGCCCACTGGGAGTTTGACCATGCTCTAATGAGTATACGGGCAACACAGATTGTACTTGCTGTGTTTTGGGGGCTGGGCAGGGGCAGGCTGGGGGCACAGGGGTGGGAGGGTGAACCTGGGAAGAAAAAAAAGAGAGTGTGATCGGTGTGTGTGGCATGAAATTCCCCAATAATTAATAATATTGTGCCGGGGGGGAAAATGTATACAAACAAACTCTAAAGGTAATGTTTGGCCAAGTCCTGACGTGATGTACAGTCGTTAAAAGAATCTATGCTGGGACTAAGGGAGCGAATTCGTCTTGGTCTACTGTGGATGCCTCATAAATATTTGTGCACTGAATTCAGTGAGCCGGTTGAAAGCTGGCAGGGGCGACTTCTCCACCCCCGCAGGCGGGCAGGAAGCCTGCATGGCAGAGAGTTGCTGGCACACAGCACACATTCTGTTACCATCCCCCCAGCTCACGAGGGACTGCCAGGCTGGAGTGCGGCTTGCCCTGGTCAGAGGGTCTGGCCCTGCAGTAACCGGTGAGCGAGGCCAGCCACGGAGAGCAGCCAGTTCCCCTGGCCCTGGTTCTCCTCCAGCACTCGCCTGCTGGCCACTTCACCTCTTCCCCTTACACCCGAGGGCTTGGGCCGGCTGGGCTGCTCTCCTCCTAGATTCTTTGCCGGGGCTGCCATTTCTCAGTTTTTCTCACTGTTACAGAAACAACACCCATCCTTCTCCAAACACCCACCACATCGCTCTTCATCTGTACTGGGTAGGAGTGTTTGGAATTAGTGCAAAGTTGGTCCAGCACAGACAGAAGGGCCTTGATGCCAGCCAGGCGGGTTGACCTTGACCACGGGGGAAGGGATTTGCTTAGTGAAATAAATGTACAGGGAACCAGGGGTTTCTGTTGCAGCAGCAGATAGCGCCTTCGATGTGACCTTCTCGTACCTGAGGGAGGCGGGCCGGGTGTGGGGACTTCAGATTGGGAGCACCTCCCTTCCCTTCCCTTCCCTTCCCTTGATCATTAGCACGGCGCAAGGGGGACTTAGGCTCCCATTGCTATTCCATTACCACTATTGATCACTTGCTTGTAGCCTAGACCCTTTGGGAGTCCTTAGGAGACTTTGATCAGGGTGTTCCCATCTAGAGTCCTTGGACAGGTAGAACGGTGAGCGACTGCAGCCAGCAGCCATGCCGTAGCCACTGGAAGCTCACCCTGAATCAGTTTCCTCTTTTTCTGCGTTGAGATGAGTCCTCTCTGTGGTTTGTGCCTCTCTGTACCTTTAGTCCCTGTCAAGGAAGTGTTTGCCCTTCAAGGTTGGTGGGTGGCCCAGGGTCTTCCCATTTGGCATTGCAGAACTTCACCGTGTTTGGAAGCGTGGTGCGTGAGCCCTGTTAGTTCCCTGCTGCAGAATTCAGCAGGGGTCATGGGTACAAAGAGCAGGGTGGCCCAGGGCACCATGGGCCCAGGTGTCGGGGAGATGAACTCAAAAGTGCTTGGGCGAACTGAGACTTGTGGATCTCTGGTCCTTAGAGGTCCTGAGACCTCAGGAGCTGCTGGGAAGAGGACGTTCTCCATCATGGGTCTCTTCTGTGAGGGCTTATAATTGGTTTCAAGAGATGGTTCAGAGGTGAGGAGCCTTCTAAGTCTTCTCGCAGGGTGTGCGAGTTCAGTTCCCACCAACACCAGGTGGCCTGCAACTTCCTGTAACTCCGGTTCCAGGAGATCGGAACTCTTGTTGGCACCCGTTCTCACATGAGTACACACATAGAAACACATACATGTAACCAAAAATAAAATGTTACGGGCTTTGTAATTTGATTCATCTTCCTTCACAGAGATGTGGCCATTGAGATAGTTTTGTTTGTTTCCTGACCTCTGGAAGGTCAGAGAGGTCAGACCAGTCTCTGGTCTGGCGGCTTTGGCTTCCTCTCTTTAAATATTCATCTGACCTCGTGCAGAACCAAAATAACTAGGAAGGAGCTCGAGACAGCAGAGACCTTAGGCTTAGTTAGGGGTCGAGCTCTTAGTTAGGGTTTTAACACGCTCTGCCCCTTCATTGGGCCACAAGCAAGAAATTAGTTGAAGCAAGACATTAGCTGAGGCTATATTGGACCATGTCAGAAAGGTGGTCCATTTTTAAGGCTGGTCCACTGCTTATGTACCTGCCTCCCTCTCATCTAAAAGTTCTGTAGACGTGCCATGCCCAGTATTGCCCAGCTGATGGACCTGTGGCACAAGCGTTCTTCTGAGACAATGACAGATTTGATGCATACATTGAGGAATCTCAAAGACCACTGAGCCCATCAGTGAGACCGCTGGGCCCATCCCAAAAGCAAGCAGCTGGATCTGAGAAAGGGAGATATCACCACACAGATGGGGTGGATAGTTAGGAGATCTCAATTTGGTCTGGATGGCGTTCTGTGTTCATTGCTGCTGTAAATGGGGTGCTAAGAACTAACTCTTCCTCGAAAGAGGACTCATGGCAGCAGACAGCCTGGCCCTGACTGGATCTTTGGCAGAGTGTAGGTGGTCCAGACCCATGGGAAGGATTAGGGGAGATGACTGGTGATGGTAAGGCTTTGTGATAGACTGGTCCAGACAGGTACACTTCACACAGCTGTCCAGCAGTTAGCTTTTTGGAGTTGGACCATGGAAGGGTTCTGAAACCCTTTACGAGAGGAGCGAGCTGAGGAACTCTGCACCCTTCAAGCTCCCGGCAGCTCTTCAGGCTTCTGTCACAGAACTGCAGGACAGCAGAGTGGCCTGGTGGAACGTCAGGTGTTAGCCCTCTCCCTTCCTTCTGTCCCGTTTCCTCCATCATAGCCGGTCTGTGAAGACCAGGTGTGACCACATGGAGCCCAGTTTGGAAGCCTCAGTTTTGAAATCTAGGCCCCAAATTACATATATGTATTCTTCCATGTTTACAGAGTGTAGTCACCAAGGGTTTTCACAGTGAACATCCCAGGTAACATGTAACAATAAAAACAGACAGACAGACAGACTGACAGACACCACTAAGACACCAGTTGTTTATAAAACCTAGAAAAAGCAGAAGCCAAAATAACCAGAGTGTATTGGGCTTTACTTACTTAAAATACTGCCTGGGTATTTTCACAATCTGAGTGGTCAGGAAACTGAGGCAGGAAGATTGTCACGAATTTGAGGTCAGCTTGAGTTGGAACAAATTCCAAAATCTTCTTGACTTTTTTTGTGTGTGTGTGGGGGTGGTAGACAAGGCACTGGCCTTGAACTCACAGAGATCCATCTGCCCTTGTCTCCCTGATGCTGGCATTATAGACGTGGGCCGCCATGCTCAGTGCTCTTGACTTCTTAGTTTGAAAGTTTGCAGCGATTCTAAAAGCCATTGATTAGTCCTAGGACAGCCACACCCTTGATGGAGGGTGTGCCCCACTCGATTTTTATGCTTCGGCAGGCTAGGGTACTGACTCACCAGGCAGCCAGGGATTAAGTGGCCTGGTGTTGGTATCCACCCAGCCACAGAAGGGAGAACAGCTTGGGTTTGCCCTGCTGCTAAAGTCTTTTCCTGCCGGGAAGAGCTGAGTTGGTAGAATGCTCGCTTAGCATGAAGCCCTGGGTTTTGTCCCTTATAAATCGGTCTCAGCGCTTGGGAGCTGGAGGTGAAGACCAGAGATCCAAGGTCATCGTAGGCTACACAGTAAGTTCAAACCAAGCCTGGGTTACATGGCCATGCCTACACACAACACAGCAACCAAGCTGAAAAAACCAGACCTTTCTCCCCAAATCATCCACACAGGTAACATAGTTTCTAGCAAAACAGACTTCTCACTTTAAGATTATGCCTCAAATTAAGATTCAGTCTCCCCTATCTCAGTCCTTCTCAGCAGGTGCTCTCTCTCTCTCTCTCTTCCCACCCCCTTCCATCTTCCTTTTATTCTTCATTAAGTTTTGTTGTTCGCTTGTTTTTTTGAGACAGTCTCATGTAGCCCTAGTTAGCCTCAGACTTGGTGTGTAGCAGGCTGGTCTTGAACTCCTGGTCCTCTACCTGAGTGTGGGGAGTGCCGCTGAGATTCTCTTATCCGTATTTCTTTGCTGTATAAACATCAGTACCGATGAAAATGAAAGTGCTTCTGTGATCTGCCCATTTCGTCCTAGTGCAGACAAAATTGTGTTTCTGCCCACTCTTACCTCCTGCCCCTTTCTACCCCACCCCTGTGCAGAGTGTTCGTGCGCATGCTAGGCAGGGGTTTTACCACTGAACTAAGCCAGACCCTTGCCTTTATAGTGTAAATGCCTTGGGAGTCTGCTTAGTCTGCCTGTTTGCTGTGAGAGATGCGCCGTGGTTTTCTTATGGTTTAGGTTTACCAGATTGTAAGGTTATATTATCAGAGAATGCGGCATGCATCTCTTATGACTTCCCCCTTTCTTCTGAGCTATTTTTTTCTTTTTAAATTTATTTTATATGCATTGGTGTTTTGCCCGTATGTGTGTCTGTGATGTCTGTGTGATCCCCTACAACTGGAATTATGGACAGTTGTAGCTAACATGAGTTGCTGGGAAATAAACCCAGGTCCTCTGGAAGAGCATCCAGTGCTCTTAACCGCGGAGCCATCTGTCCGGCCTGGAGCATTTTATTATGATAGAAGTCTTCTGCTGGGCGGTGGTGGCACATGCCTTCACTCCCAGTACTCAGGAGGCAGAGGCAGAGGCAGAAGGATCTGTGAGTTTGAGGCCAGCCAGCCTGGTCTGCAGAGAGGGTTCTAGGACACTGAGGGCTACACAGAAAAACCCTGGCTCAAAATTATAATAATGATAAGAAGAAGAAGGGGAAGAAGGAGAAGAAGGAGGAGAAGGAGGAGAAGAAGAAGGAGGAGGAGGAGGAGGAGGGGGAGGAGAAGGAAGAGAAAAAGGAGAAGAAGGAGGAGAAGGAGGAGGAGGAAAAGGAGGAGAAGAGGAGGAGGAGGGGAAAAGGAAGAAAAAGAAGGAGAAGAAGAAGGAGGAGTAGAAGGAGGAGTAGAAGGAGGAGGAGGAGAAGGAGGAGAAAAAGAAGGAGAGGAGGAGGAGGAGGAGGAGGAGAAGGAGGAGGAGGAGGAGAAGGAGGAGGAGGAGGAGAAAGGAAAAGACTTGTAGAGCACACTGCTGATGCTGTGTATTTGCGCTGTGCTCCCACTTTGCCCTTGAGTTTGGTCATGCAGCTTTTCGGTTCTTTCCCTCTCTCTCTGTAGAGCGTCAGAATGTAACCCAGGTTTTATACATGCTAGGCAAGCACTATTCACACCAAGCCAATATCAATGCCTTCCTCTTGCTGAAGACAGGGATCCTTCGATCACCAGAATTGACAGGGAAAGCAATCTATCTATCTATCTATCTATCTATCTATCTATCTATCTATCTATCTATCTACCTTTCTTTCTTTCTTCTTCTTTTTAATATGCCAACCTTAGTTCACAACAAGTCTGGGTGACAAGAGCTTCTGTCAAACCTCTTAGTCCTCACGAAGCATTTGGATCAGGATTACCCCTGCCTCCACTTTCCAACAGTGAAGATGGAGTGCAGAGTTCCAGGCCCTCCCCTGATGGCTGCCTGCTTTTTCTTTCCTCTCCACCCAGTACTTTGGCAACCCACGGTCCATCACCTCTCGGTGTGACCTGAAGGCAAACCTCATCCGAAATGGCTGTGGAGGTGAGATTGAGAGTCCGGCCAGCAGCACCCACGTCCTTCGGAACCTGCCTCTCAGCAGCAAGGGTTCCAGTGCCATGGGCTCTGACGTCATCCAGATGACGCCACAGGAAATTGCAGTAAGCCTCCGTCCAGGTGAGTTCCTCAGGGTGGGTCGGGTGCCACAGGCTCAGATAGGCCCAGTGGGTGTGATGACCTAATGTGGAACATGGGCTTGATTGAGCTCAGAGCCTGGAGATGGCAATGGGACGAAAGGCCCATAGCAGAAGGCTAGGTGGAGTGTCCTGGCTCTAGTTTTAAGGATTGTAGCAGAGGCTATACCTTCATGAATGAGGCACGCCCTGGGCTTTTAATAATGTGTGTGCGTGTGTGCATGTGAGCATCTCAGAGGCTGGAGGCATGGGTCAGATTTCCCCTGAAGTTGGAGTTCCAGGCAGAAGTGTGCTACCTGACATGGTGCTAGGAATGGGACTCAGGGCTTTAGTTTCTCTGAACCTTCTCTCCCATTTACACCTCTTTCTTTTCCTTTTCTTTCCTTTCCTTCCCTTCCTCTTTCTTTTCTCTCTCTCTCTTCCTTCCTTCCTTCCTTCCTTCCTTCCTTCTTTCCTTCCTTCCTTCCTTCCTCTTTCTGTCTGCCTGCCTGCCACCACCACCACCTCCCCCCCCCCCCTCCCTCTGAGGCCTGGTCTCACTATTTAGCCCTAACGGGCCTGTAACTTGCCAATGTAGACCAAACTGGCCTGGAACTCACTAGAGATGCAC
>NC_046157.1:18988450-19138450 GCF_011064425.1 Rattus rattus
CGCGAGAGCCAGAAAGGGGCACTGCAGAACAGTTACTTCTCTCTCCACTGAGGACCCTGAATGATTGTGGCCATGACAAACAAGAAAGGAGTGGGCCAGCAACCAGCTATGAGATCTGACCAGGTGAGAAAGAGCATGTCACGTGAAATAGAAGGTTTAGCAGGAGCTTTGATCCACTCGACAGACAGCCAAATGCCCGGCATTTACCCCGTCAGTGCGCTCAGCCAGATCCCGCGTACATACTTGTTGTGGAAGTCATAGATCTCCTGGATGTTGCCGAAGATGATGTGCTCCTTATTGAGGATCCCAGGCGGAATCTCTTCCACGCCACTGGTCATTTCCCACAGGTAGGTCTGTAAGACAGGGACAGACTCATCGCTGGTGTGCATACCCAAAGAGACCCAGACAAAAGGGGCCCCTCAGTCATGAGGGGAGAATGGGACCGTGACTGTGTATGGAGTTCAAAAGGCGAAGACGCATTTAACAAGTGGAACAAAAAGAAAGAGAACCTGACTGCTACGTTACTCTGAACCTCAGCGAGGGCAGGCTCCGGTCTTGTCATTCATCAGATCTGTGTCACGGTTTATGTTTTGAAATGAAGTGTCTGACATACTTTTCTCCCTCGATGCTGCACCTTTTTCTTTCCTTTCCCTCCCTTCCTTCCTCCCTCCCTCCCTCCCTCCCTCCCTCGCTTCCTTCCTTCCTCTCTCCTTCCTTCCTTCCTTTTCCTCTCTCTCTCTCTCTCTCTCTCTCTCTCTCTCTCTCTCTCTCTCTCTCTCTCCTTCCTTTCTTCCTTCCTTTCCTTTTTAAAAGTCTGGGTCTTAGCTCCAGCTTGAGCGACGTTTAGATCTTCTTTTCAAAAGCACTTCAAACTCCCATGCAGTTGCGCTAGACTCTGGAAGACCTCCCCTACGGCCTTTTTATTCTCCAGCAGAAGAGCAAGGGCACTGAGCTGCTCTCAAAGGGTTGACAAGGGCCAGGTGGCACTTCCACAATGGGGCTGGGGACTGACCGCTGGGAGACTTACCTCCAAGCACTCGTGTAGGTCTCTTACATAAGCCTTCTCGGTCTGGAGCAGTTCAGCCATAATGAATCTGGGAGGAAACAAATGGGCTTTCAGTTGCTCATGGATACATCGCCTCCTCTCCGACTTCACTTCCTCACCCCAGCCCTGGGGACACTCAGTGTCCTGTTTTCAGCTGTACCAAGAAGGTCTTCTATCTCCAGAGCTCTCTCACCCTGGTCATTCGCTCTCCATCCCTTCTTCACGTCTGTGTTCAGCCAGGCCCACTCTCTTGTTCTTTCCCACTCGTGTCTACATCACTGCGCTGAGATGCGTTGCTGTCAACTGTACGTGTGCACAGGTGCGTCTGCACGGATATGTGGCCGCTCGCACTGGAGCGCAGCAGCTAGACGGTCTGAACAACAGCGTTCTACATCTCTCTTACAGCTCCCAGAATGGTATCTGCTCGGTAGTTCATAGACTTACACTGACATCGTTCAGGACTCAAATTAAACAGGCTCCAAGTCAGGCAGTGATGACTTGAGCTCAGGGTTTTACAGTTTTTCTGTAAAGAATCATGTTGTGTTTTTGAGCTGTTCGGTCTCTAGCATAACCACAGCTGCTGCAACCTGAGAGGCAGCACAGAGGTAAGTGCAGATATGTTCCAATTGAACTAGGGTACTAAAAGTTTTACATGTCCCCATATGATAGTCTCTGATTTCTTCAGCCAGTTAGTATATAATACTCATTTTAGATTACAGACTACACAGAACAGAGGATGAGCCCAATTTGACTTGTAGGCCACAGTTTGCTGATCTCTGACCTTGGCTGGTCCTGCTCAGAATTTAGGCACTATCTCCAATGAGATTTATTTGCATCCAGACCTGTGCACATGGAATTTGCACGTGCTATACATAGTGACTGATGGGCTGCAGGCTCCTGAGAACAGAGGTTTATGCTCTGTATCTTTAAGAAAAGGACTCCTTCCTTGGACTCCTATGTAACACAATGGACCTGAGCATGTATGACTCCATTGTGCATCTGTTTACTTTTCCTCTGCATAATTTTTATTAGAAATAGTGCTTGGTAGCCAGCATATGATGATCTAATTAATACAACCTATATGTTTACACACATCTTACACTCTCAGTATGAGTTCTGCATATAGTACATGCCGAGAATTCCCATTTTCAGGAATTGAAAAATTTGAGAAATGATGTCCTCAAGGTGTGTCCTTTTGAAAGCCTGACCAGAAATACTATGCGAGCAGTATCTTTGCCCGGATCTTCATCTTGGTGTTCTCCCTTAAAGCAATGTATCGTTCTCGTAGTGGCCTTCTACTAAGCTTAAAGGATTGATGCAAAGACTACACTTCTGCAGAGGTCAACTCGCCACTCTCTTCGTATTGTTCCTTTGCTGGTAGAGCGGAAAGTGCGTGAATATTGCAGTTAGACAAGCAGGGCCTGAATTACGAATCTATCAATCACTGGAAGTAAGACCTGCCTCTTCAGACCCCAGGACTTCTTAACTATAACACAGATGACCACCAGGACTGCTGCAAGGAGGAAGTAAGATCCTGTGAGAAACAGCCTGGTGCATGGGATCCTGAGAGACGCTCAGAGACTAAGCCTTAGGTTGCTAAGAAACTAGGGACGATCTGAAGGAGCACAGCCAGCTTGGGTTTCCTTTCTTCCTCTTGTCATTTCTTTCTGACTTGCTTCCTTTGTGTTGGCCATCTTTGTACTTTGTAGTGCGCTCCTCCATTCTCTCCACTGCCTGCTGCTTGTTGTTTTCCCTTTACTTACAAAAAAGGAGCTGGGAGGGTGACCAAATAGAATCCTCTCCTTTGCTTCTCTGTTAGAGCCTGAATTCTGTCCTACAGAATCAATATATTCTAATCCATCCCTCCATTCCTCAGATCTTGGCTTTATTTGGAAATAGTCGTCACAGTACAGAGTGGGATGGGTCTCAATCCAAAATGGCCACCAGTGTACCTACAGAAGGGCAAGTTCACATACATGGCACACATAATCAGGAAGAATGTCACATGAATGTGAAGGTTCCACTAACGGATGAGGGGAGAGGCCTAGAGTAGATCTTTCCCACACTCCCCTCAGAGGGAATGGAACCTTCGGATTCCTTGGTTGTTGATCTCTGGCTTCCAGGACACATACATTTCTGTTGTTGAAGTCACTCAGCTGTGGTCCTTTGTTACACAGCTCTACAAACCAATATAACCCCGCATGCAAGACTCTGCTTCATGGACCAGCATTTGTTTCTTCAGTCTTAAGAAAGCCGTGATCCCTTTCCGTTTTGATCAAATTAACTTCTTAATCCTAGACACACTGATTGTTTCCCTAGTATTACGCAGAAAATGATATTCTTTCTAAAGCTTCTTCCATGATCTCTGCATGGGTTTTTTTTTTTTTATAACTTCGACTTAAAGAAAGTAAAATGCAAAGATATTGTAAGATGGCCATAGCCCATTCTTCTCATGTTCAAGGTCCTACAGTTCTTGATTAATGTGAGACGTGAGGCAGCCGCCTCCTAAGCTGCCAACCAGAAGAGCAATGTGCTGTGCCTAGGTGCAGTCAAAATTCACCGAGAACGTAGCCTCAGCGGGTTGGTTCTAGGATCCCTGTGGGTACCCAAAACTGCGGCTGCCCAAGTTCCTCCTGTAAAATGTCATAGTGTCTACATATAAGTTACACACATCTCACACACTTTACATAACCTCTAGGCTACTCATAATGCCCAAGACACTGCGAGTGCACAAACAGCGGCTGGCTTATCCTGTAAAATGACGAGAAGTAGTCTGCATGTTCAGTAGAAGCATAATTTCCCCTAGATATTTATAATCCAGGGATGGTTAAATGGGAGGATACAGAGGGCTGGCTGAACATGGAGAACAGACCAGGAATCTAAGGATAAATTGGTCCCAAGCTCTCTAAATGGATTTCGGCTCTAACCATTCTTATTCTGAGAATAATAGGATTCAACTTATAAAAATCTCAGGCAACTTCAGAGTCTCCCACCATGGTTAGCGTCCCCTTTCTCTCTTAGCTGCCTCGTCTCCATGTGGGCCAGCTGAGGCAGAGGAGTAAACTTATCAACTTTACCTCTGACATCTACAATTCACTCTCAGGGTCAGTTTCAAGATACATCTTTCTTTCCATTTAAAATATTATTCACCAGGAAGATATTGAAATACAGATATCTGAACCAGATGTGGGCATGGGGGGAGGGGAGATGTTGGAATTCCTCATACAGCATCTTATTTTCTTCTGGACCAAGCACATCCCTAAAATTAAAGTAAGAAAACCGATGCTATCAGCTGTTTTTCCTTCCTTCTGTCCTTCCTTCCTTCTGTCTTCTTCCTTCTGCCCTTCCTTCTGTCCTTCCTTTTTTCCTTTTCCCTCCTCCCTCCTCCCTCCTTTCTTAATTCCCCTTTTTTCAGATAGTCTCATTACATAGCTCAGACTGGCCTTGACCTGCCAATCTTCCTGTCTTAACCTCTTGAGTGCTGGTGTGAGAGGTATGTGTCACTATATTCAGTTATGGGTTTATTCGTTATGTAATTTTGGATAACTTCTTGTCCCTCACCTCAGATTTTGGTTTCCATATCCAATAATATCCCATAAACTTCTCTTAGTTGACTGTGGTATCCCTGTTGCTCTGGGAACCACACTTCATATAAGAGAGCATAAAATATTCCTTATCATCAAAGAGTTTATAATCTGGTTAGTGAGACATGGCCACAGAATGAATACATACATACATCTATCTATCTATCTATCTATCTATCTATCTATCTATCTATCTATCTATCTATCTATCTATCATCTATCTATTTATATCTATCTATCTATCTATCTATCTATCTATCATCTATCTATTTATATCTATCTATCTATCTATCTATCTATCTATCTATCTATCTATCTATCTATCTATCTCTTCATCTTCAGAAGGGAATGGAATGACAGTAAGGAAGAACTCTAAAATGAGGCTGACTGAGGTGGGGCCAAATGTTGAGGAGTCCATGGTTACATGGAGTGGTTTGGTTTGGTTACTGTTGAGTTCTGACACTGTGAAATAAAATTTGATGGTCTGAAGCACAGGTATCCCCTGGAAAGTTCCTGTTACATGAAAAGCAGTTGGATACAGTAGAGATCTGAGAGGCAGAGAGGTCCCAGTAAACCCATCTCCTCAACATCCACTCCGACACCTGCAGGTAGACCAGATGACTCATCAAGCCATCACAAGGGATGGGTAGCAGGAGAATTTGAGGAAGAGACTTTGAGCTGCAATGAGAGCCCCTCTCCCCCCCCACACATACTCTTTCTTTCGAGCTGACTTCCGTTTCTCTTCATTGACCTCGTGGTTAGCATCCCGGAGCTTGACCTCCCGGTCTGAAAGGCTTGCTGGGATAATGTCCAGCTCTAGGTCCTTGTTATCCTGCATAAGAAATGTTACAGAGGTCACCTTGGGGAAGTGGTAAAACAGCGGAAGTGGGTGACAAGATGGGTGATCCTTCAAGGTATCTCCATAGGGTAATTGTGCCTTTCAGGTAAAAAAAGCTGTAGAATGTTCTGACCAAACATTTAGTGCTACTATCTCTAGTTACAGATAAGTATTTGTTTTCCAGGCCTTTGGCTTTGATTAAATATAAACACGAATCAGCCAGAATTGGTTCCTCACCAATAAAATAAACAGGAATCAGGAACACAGGAAAAGTCCGAAAACATCTCATTTGTCAAGAGAAAATAAACTATTTTTATTTAAGCAGGCATTTCCCCTTGGAAACAGGAATAGAATTCCTGATCAGTGACTGAACCTTGTAATTGCTCACCCTCGCTTGCTTAAGCTCTCATTGGTGTTATGTATGAAAGGACGCACAGAGGAAAACTCATTGGCTGGGGGAGACATAGGCTTTAAGGTTTAGGGTTTGACCACTTTACTTGAGGCTGCTCTGTTTTGGAGCATGGACCTGTTTAAAGACATGAGTGGATTAAATGCCAGGCTGGATTTAGCTTTTAATTCATAGGTTACTGACCTCTATTATAAAAAAAAGAGAGATCTTCTTTTGCTTCATGGAACTTAGTACCTCCTTTTAGTTGAAGTGTCAAACAGCCTTTATACATACTGTGCCCCTTATTCCTGAAAACCACTCATGTATATGTGAGGGACTCTAATCCTTGGCTCATTAACATAATTGGTTAGATGCTAGTACTGATGAGACCAAAAGAAAGGGTTTACTCCACAGTTAACTACACGGAAAGAAAATAACCCCTCTGCTTCATAGTCAGAGGCCTTGCTGCTGGTCAGCCAATCCTGTAGGACATAGAACATTAATCGTGATGGGGGAGGGTGGTGGGAGATGGGGGGGGATGAATGGATCAGCAATGCTCCCCAAGCCTGTTAAAAATGCATGAGGTTCATGGGCTCTGCAGCTCAGAAGACTACCTTGGAAACACACTACTCCTTCTATGGTGGTGCAGTGGTGGCACTGAGGGGAGGAGAAGAGAGGCAGCTCCAGGGGATAGCACCTCATACGTACCTCCGTGTTGACTCCCAGGGCTTTCTCCAGGGTGTACCGGTACTTCCCCATTCTCAGGGAGAAATCTCGGTAGTGCTTGTCCACTGTGGTCACCCATTTCCGTATCTCTGTGGCATGGATGTGGCCCTTTTCCACAAAGCTGTCTGCTAGCTGGATCAGAAGCTTCACCTTCTCTTTTGTTTGCTGTCCCAAGAGATGGCCGTACGTTACTGGACCACATTGTTATCAGGACTGTTTGCCTCGAACCCCCTCTGTTGTGCAGGGTACCCTCCCAGTAGATGCTGGGATTGCAGGTCAACTTTGTTACCCACCTTTTGGGTGGCTTAGAACAAATTATTAAAATCTCCTGTGCTCTGTCAGTTTCTTTACCCACCGAATAGGTATCATAATAGCACCTGCTTCGTGAAGTTATGGAGAACATTAATGGGCCAACGATGCCTACTGTCTAGAACGTGTCCGGCACACAGTAGGTGCTTACTAGAGCTACTGTAAGAACCTTTGCTGTGGTACACTGTCTTCCAGGTGTGATATGGCCACAACTCTCTTGAACTGTCAGCAGCTCTGATCACCTACAGGAGAGCTGTGTAAAATTGGGCCTATTGATGTTCTTTCCATCATGGAGGAGAGGTAGGGCTTCAGAGGCCTAACCTTCCCAAGGATTTGTAGACAGTTAAAGGTTATTAGGGGGGGAAGTTCTCACAAGGCCATACCAATTCCAAAAGATATACAAGCAGCTAACAGTTGCTGGGGGCAATGGCATTTCCTGCAGTGGTACAGTGGCTTGTACCTTTCCCATGCTCCTGTAGGTAGTAACTCCTGTAAGTTCCTCTGGAGTGTAAATGTTTCTTTGGTCTGACATTGGTACCTTAACTAGCTGAGAGGCATTTGTTCATGTCTGCAGAACATGGAGAAAGTTCACACAACTAGTTAAGTCAGAAATGTTATTTCAACCACTGCTATTGATGTAAGATCTCTTATATAAATATAGCCATTTATTAACTTATAGTGCACGCTGTCATCATATTTGAGACTCTTTGGATGTATGCAGATGGGGATGGATAAGTGTCTGTGAACCAGACACAGAACCTGGGGGTTCAGCTTTTAAAGCTGGTCCAAAATCACATCACCAGTAATGGCAGCAGTGTTTGCCTCTGATCCTCTGATCCTGGTTCCTGCCTCTCTCTGTACTCAAGGCAGGCACTAAACATCATGCAAGTTAGGACAGGCTAGGATCTGGTGAATTGACTAGTAGACTTCTATCTGCTTAACTGAGATTTTTGTTTTCTGTCTGTTCGAGGGAGATATTACAGGGCTAATCTGTCAACAGTCTGACGTGTGTTGGGTTAACTTCATTTGTAACCAGAATATGTTTAGGATTTCCTCTGTCTACTGTTCTCTGTAGAGAGCTGTAGGTTGGGCTTCAGGGATAAACAAAAGGAGAAACAAAAAATATATTCATTTGCCCCTATCTGAAATCTCCAGAGGGGACAAGATTTTCATACAAAATAGTTGACGGCTCGGGGCATCGTGTAATTGAATGTCAAAGTGAGAAGTATGCTACAACAGAGGGATTTTACAGTGGAGCGGACGAAGGCGGGGCTGTGTGGGAAGGCAGAGAAGGCCTGCTGGGAAGACACGGAAACAGAAGGATGAGGTCAGCAAACGCCTGCTCACCTTTTAGTATAGAAGTGTGGATTTCAAAACTAAAATCTATCAGAGATACCTGGGAAATCTTAGGAAAAAGGAAATAACATTTAAATAATATGCTATGAGGAAAATGTCCTTTTGAGAAAAGGAGGGACAAAGTTTGAAAGACAGCAGATCTTTCCCATCTTGCAAGATACAGAGTGAAAAAGCTGATAAGCCGGACACCATGGAAAAGAAACCTGGTGTCACAGTCACCGCTGAGAAGGGTGACAGAGAGAGAGAGAGAGAGAGAGAGAGAGAAAGAGAGCGCGACCTGATCCTGGTTGGGAAACTGGCAGATACTCCCCAGCTGCTGTGTGTTCCAGAAAGTTCTAGCACCAGCTCAGCGGCTAAGTCCAAAACAGAAAGGTGGAATAACAAAGAGAAGATTCTCTCCAACATCATAAAACTGTGCGGGGCTGATGAGAAAGCTGGTGACCACGCAGCTAAGCTTTGCAGGATGCACAGATATCATCCCACTGACAGTTCACACAAAGCTGCTGGCCACAGCAAAAGCCCTTTGGCGAGTGTGTGAGACAGGCATGCCATCAGCATTCTGGGTCATCCTTAAGGGATACCAGGGGATCGAGAGAGGACGGTTTTCCTTATGCAGCTGTGGTGGCTTGCTACTTGTAACTGGTCCTTCCCCCTCAACCGAGTCCCTCTGTGTAGAACACATCTGAACCCAGTCTTTGTCTCCTCCATAAGAATTCATTATTAGCCATGTAAAATTCCTAAATACACTGACATTACTTCAAGATGCAGCAGTGGCAGCCTCAGACACCCGGAAGGTGGGATCCTTACCACAGGAAGAGAAAGATGAGCTTACAGAACACCACAAGGTTGATCTTGCCAAGGATCAAAGCTATTCCTCCGTGCCTGAGCTATGTGCAATCCGTTTTCTTGATAACAAATGGAATTCACCATGAAAGATTAGTGGTCTGAACTTCTTAACCAAGAATCTGAGCAGACAATTGATTTATTATAAGAAGACAGCAGGACCTTTCTTTATCCCACCATTCTAGCCTCTAATGGTCCTGACTACCCCGCCAGCCCTTTCCAGGCTCACCATCCATGTCCCTCCCTAAGAGAGCAACACTGGGGTGGGAGCAGAGTGCTCTGCCTGAAGTATGACCAGGGCACAACACAATTAGTCTCTCCTCTTTCAGTGTGGTGGGCTGGCCAGGGGCTAGAGTCAAGGGCTGGAGGAGCTTTGGAATGGAGTAGAAGAGGTGGGTGCAAGGCTTGGAGGAATACCTCTCCACCATGAAACCACAATAGTAACCACACCAGGAACTGACTAAGACAAGAAACCTGGGGTCCCGAAGGCTTGCATGTTATTTCTCTCAGGGTTTTTATTTTTTTTCCTGTGAGGAAATATTTTTAACTTGCTATTTTCTTAAAAGTGGCTAATTTTTGTTCTAATCATCAAGAACCCCTTTTTATATAAAAGTCTTGGAAGTCACTATTCTCTGCTCCTGGTCAGGTGACTTGACTGAAGACAGTGTCCTCAGCTTGGCAGTGGCTGGTGCGCTGGTGGAACCTGGATTAGAAGGCATCGGAGCTGACTGGGATCAATACGGTGAAAGCTTGGGAGTGAGGTCATGACTGAGATTTCTCTGTGTCCTCACAGAGCCCGGGAGTCAACAGTCAGCAGACAGCGTGGTCAAGCTCCACCCCACCTGACTTTGCAGAAACCCATCTCCGAGGTTCTCCACTACTGAACCACAGCCATGCTGGATGTCATCCCCACACATGGTGGGAATGTCGCCTATACATCCTACCCTCAGGCAGGTAGCCCTCCCTGCAGACAGGTGGGTATATCCCCACAGTTCCGCTTAAGGCCTCTATTTCAGCATGGAATAGTTACTGATGTGTCCTCTTCAGCGGGCCTGAAAACTCGACCTTCCACCTTACTCATCTGTCCATCCTCACTGCGTAGCTCGATCTGGTATTTTAGCTTTAGCTTCAGCTCACTGCTGGGTGAGCAAAGCTAGACCAATCAGCCGAATGGGGTACCAACATGACCATGCCTCCCTACCTCCTGGAATACAATATGAAACCATGAGACTTGTCATGTTCTTGCCTGTAGCTGATGAGAACAGAGGCCAAGACCTGTCCCATAAGAACAGCCCCTCAGTTGGGCAATTGTTTTCCAGGAGTCCTGGGTTTTAAACAAGTCTGTTTAAGAAGGGACCCTGGACCATGGTGACTCAGCTGAGGGCGTTTCTCTAGTGATCTGAATTACAGAGGCAGGAGTCAGAGGGTTGCAGAGTAGAAGAGAAAACACAGAAGAAAGGCGGGGAAAGTAATCATTAGGGACTTTGGAGGCAGAACAGAAGGACCATGTGAGAGCTGAGGTTTGAGCAATGTGGGTTACACAGTGGAACTCCCCCGCTCTCGTGTTCCTTCTGACAGACAGGAGCTTAGTGCTACTAAGTATACAGGGACACCGGAAGCTGCACACACTGCCAGTAAGTGCTGCTTTGGAATTGGAAGTTCCTCAATATTAAACAGCGAGGCACAGGATGACCCGGCCGTTGCACTCCCATGTGTACATATAAGTGGACCAAAAGAACACGATCACACGAAACTTGTACACAGTGTTAATGATAATGCCATTCATAAGACCTCCAAACTAAACACCAGTCATGTGATAAACAGGAAGTAAACTTCCACGGGCTAAATGACAAAGCTAGATCTGCATAACGAAATATTATTTAGCCATCAAAAGAGATGACAAGCTGACACACTAAAACCCAGGTGGATAAGGAAAACACGACGCTATGGGAAAAGAAGCCAGGTGCCGAGGATTACATATCAAATGATTCTAATTCTGTGAAATGTACGGCGTGGGCCTGTGCCTGAGGGAGGAAGGAATTACTCCTAACGCATATGGGTTTTCTGGAACTCCTCAGCTGTGGCGATGATTATAGGAGACCCTGACTATACTAAAAATCCCACTGGATTGTAAAGAAAAAGAAAAGAAAAGAAAAGAAAAAATCTAAAAACCACTTTGTTTTTTAGAAAATAAAAACAGAGTTCTGTGAGAAGCTGCAAAGCTCAACTTCCCTGTCATCAGCCGCCATTTCCCCTATAATTTTTGGAACAACAGAAAGTATCATTTGTATTCTTCTAACTAGAAGCCTATAGGCACAGCACAATGTGCAATTGTGTGTTCTTATCGTCACTAAATCTGTCTCACTTTTATATAAAATTGCCGTTCTATATTCAGTGTTTCTTCGGCTTGATCTTGTCTCTGCGGAGTATAATAATCCAGCATCACTCATCGCTCTATGCGCTTGTGAGGGCCGCCATATTTCACTCAAGGTCAGTTTGCTCTCCATACCAAGTTCACTTGACTGGTTATAAGGATTAGAAGCCAGAGCTGACTGGTTAAAGGAAGTTCGTCTCAGGGGAACTGGGCTGAGGTGGGGCGGGCGTCTTCAGTCACAGGCTCCTCCTCTGAGCTGAGGATATTCTGACGCAAAGGACTCTGAGATGGAGACCATGCTATACCGGACACAGTAACTGCTAACAGACACAGCTCAGTTGGGAGGAAGACAGGAAATGGAGAGAGCCAAGCTAGAAAAGTCATATTAACATAGACTGAGCGTCATAGTTCTGGAATCTAGCCAACATTCCTAATGTTCATGTATGCTGCGACGCCCACTTCCATAATTAGCTGTGTCTGAAGAACACTGGACAAGGTGAATAAAGGTGGCTCTTGTCTTCAGGGAAATTGTAGGAGATGTCTCTGCACAGAGATTCCTTGCAATATTCAGGCTAACACAGGAGATAGCCCTGCACAGACCCCTTATGACTGCTCCCAGAAGGCTGTACAGATGAGGACTGAAACTGCAGAGAAGGACCCTGAGGTGTTCAGCAAGGAGATGGGACCACAGAAGAGGTGGTGCTGGACTGAAAAGGTGGGCTCCTTTCTGAAGCACAAATCAGAAGGAAGGGACACTATTTTTAATGGAAAAAATATGGGAATGGTAGTGAGGCAAAATGATATGATGGATCTCACGGAGGGTGAGAAAGCACATCCACTCTGCTGAAGCCCAAGCTAGGAACAAGGGACTCAGGAATTTCTATGAGTTCCTGAGTTACTGCTCCATCCCGTGAGGCGTACTTCCCAAGGCATTCCAATTTCAAGAATAGATAGAGATAAGTAGAATTCAGGTATGTCTTACCTACAGTACCCAGGCCACATGCATCCCCAGAGAGACACGCATGTAGCCCAATGCATTTGTAGATGACTACATGTCACAGGCTGGCTATTCCTGGAAGATGTCTACAATGTGTGCGTAGCTTAACATGAGTGTGTCCTTTCACCTTATCAGCTCTGGGGAAACAAAAGGGACCCCAGAATCTGGAGTGTGGTGCTGGGGTGCATTAGCATCCGATGTCCTGTTTGGTGATGTAGTTTGGGGAGAACTTAGGTTCCGAAGGAGACAATCCCAAACATGTTTTCCTTGTGCCACTAGGACAACACAGTTCTGCATACAGAGTCTGCTCTGGTTCCCGTAATGTAAAGTTTCCCCACAAAAGAGATACTTGGGGACTCAGGGAGGGGGCTGGGACACTCCTACCTTGGCAGGCACCCTGAATTCTCCATACTCTTTCAGCAGCTCCTGAGTCTCCTCTGTGGTCTCTCCGGTGGAGGTATGGGTTGAGAGGTAATATTCTCCTGTTTCTTGGATCCAGTCTAGTGCCTGTAGGAGGAGACACCACCACTCGTCCCCAGAAGGCAGCTCTCAGCAGGAAAACATGCCACACTGGGAGGAAGGCTTACGTTTGGGACCCAGGAATTGTGACAGGATGGTGGGTGTGTAGCTCTTAGGGAGTTTTCAAGGTTTTGTTTGTTTGTTTTGTTAATTTTTGGAGGCTCTCCTTTGAGTTAGTACTGCTTACCCCAAAGCAGTAACCTGGGGGCTACCATCTATCAGACTCAGTATTTATGTATAAACTGGGGGCTATTATAGGTCAGACCTGGTGAATACCTGTACAGCCCATCACATCTCCTGGTGTCAAACTCAGGATTGAATGCTAGAAAATCCAAATCATGGACAAGGGGAAATCTGATCTCCCTTATCCTGTCACCTCCACCACCTGGCTTAACTCTGACTGCTTGTCATGGTTCTCTATACACTCCTCAGCAGTGAGGGAAAAGCCTAGGGGACTTCTGGACATACCTGCTTAGCACTGCGTTCAAACACCACGTATTGCTGACACTGGTCTAACCGCCGCTTCTTCAAGGTCCAGAAGTGCAGGACGCGATTCTCTCTCTGCAAGAGCTCACTCAAGATGGCTGTGGGTAAAGGGGGTGAGTAGCATCATGGGAAAGCTCTAAGTGAAGTCCCAACTACTTCAGTCCCATTACCAAGGGGACCTGTAAGCCTCCTTTTAGGACTAATAAAGGATCAGAAGAAAGGGGATAAAAGCTAGAGATAGATACAACTCCCCAGAAGGGATCAAGAGCAGGGAGAGCTTGGTAACTACCTGCTTCTGAGGATTTTGTCAATACACTACAGTGAACCCGGATTCCCTTCATACTAGTCAGTCCTCATGGTAAGAGAGTTTGGAAAGTGACAACAACTGACATAGCTGGTCTGGAGCCTAGCAAGCCATAGGAGGCCTCCTGGGGGACTCCTAGGCATTCCTGAGGAGCTTCTGGAGGAGAGGCAGGGGATTGGCAGCAGTGAGAAGGTCGTGAAGACATTTGGCCAGTCCACAGAATGAGCTACAGTGTCAGCCCTGCATGGGAGTCAAACATACAGAACTTTAACAGCAGAGCCACTGTTAAAAGCTTCTGGGCAGAGGGTGGGAGAAAGCAGGGCCACAACACGGCAACAAGGACTACATGTTCTCTTGGGCCCAAACTCCACACAGGTTTCCATCTGATCCTAAGGAAGGCGGAAAGCTCCTCTCACGTCTCCGGAATGATAGTATATCTGAGAATATACGTAAGGCACTCGGTATGACAAGGGAGCCGTGGAGGGTATCCAGTACGTGTCATCTGTCTCTGCACTGCTCTTAACACTGTCTGGTGACCCTGATTGATTTCTTAAGTGTCTTAAGCAGTATGCTCTATGCTTGAGGCGAGCAAATTTATTTTGTCTCATAGCTGCTTCTAGTTTCCTGCAAACTATTAAATGTACAGTATTAAATACGCTTGATAAAATAGGCAGTAATGAGGGTATAGATAACCGTGTTTACTAAGCAGTCGCTATGTGTCAGGCACATTCTCATAATGCTCCTCATGCGTGCATCGTGACGGTCCCCACTTTGCAGGTGAAGAAACGAAGACCTGAAACTTGTGCAGACTCATTCAGAGAGGGGGGAGTAGAGTTAAGTAGGATCCTTTGACCCGAGACCACATTCTTAGCTACTCTTGGTCTCCCAGGTCCCTGGGGGGTATAAAGTACACATTATGGTACTTTACAGAGATAGCACAACCTGAACTTCCGTGTTTGCTGATTTTACTTATTCTTTAGTTCCCCTCATTGTGCTGGGACTGTAATGATTGACACTGTCCACGCCCCTTCATGCTTTACTGTAATGATTGACACTGTCCACGCCCCTTCAAGCTAAGATTCTCCACTGGCCACTGTGGCTCACTCTCCATGTATTCATCATAGAAGTTTCCACTCCTTCCCAGAGCGGTCAAGCATACTTTCTCATTCTCAGACTGACCTCTGACCTCTGGCTCAGCCCAGTGACTTTCTCTGACAAAGAGATTTGTTAGCCGTTGTGACACAAACAGGGGCACAAATTGTGCCTGTACACCTGACCTGTCCCTTGCTTCCCTGTTGCACGGTGGCAAGAACTCTTGGGTCACCACTGTCCTTTGGACTTGGAGCTCAGAATGAACAGACAAGAACCTTGGCCAACACCTGGAGTCAACATCTAATAGCTGTATTGCTGAGCTCAGTCATGGCAGCTGATGTTGATGGCTGCAACAGACCATCACTCAGACGACAGAAGCTCATGGGGAGCAACAATGAAGGTTTTGGGTGTGACTTGGCCATCTGCTCCCATATTAAAACCCAGACATAAATGGCAATGGCTTTGGATCCAGGTGGCAGATGACAGAGAGATAGATGGTGTGGTCTCCAGTGTCTGCATCTACTGGGTCAAATCCTTGTGTTTGTGTCCTGTGGTCAGGGCTCTCTGCTCACTGCACCGTTAGGAAACCAACTTAACCCAATCCAAACCATGGAAGCTCTGGAGAGTTTCCTGTGCTACTATTTCCCCCTGCCTGGGAGATTTCACAGATGCAGGTATATCCAGGCCCCTCTGGGTACCAGTCCCACACAGTGTGGTGGGAATGTGGTCTCTCACCGGTTGGCCTTGCCCAAGCTGCCATCGGCAGAAGTCAGAACATATGCTCTGACATGTGCTGGAAGGAGAGTCTGACACGGAGTCAGCCACCCACAGGGCCTCATTCGAAGGCGAAATAACCTGTGGAGCTCAGGTCCTCCTCCTGTTTAATTCTCTCCGGTGATTTGAATCATCCCAACTCTTGAGTTATCTGAGCAGGGAAAGGAACTCTCTCTAGAGCAGTCTGCTGATCCGCACTCTGACTCTGGTGTCCCTAAGCCTGGCTCACCCCCACTCCAAGTCAGTTCATGTCTTCTCCCTGGCCTTAGTCACCAGGGCTGTGTGATATTCTAACTGGGTAAGAGGATATGTAAAACTTGGTTTCCTACATCAAGGCTAATGTCTGTATGGCAAGAGCGAACACTGAAAGAACAAAATGATAATTTAGGCCAAATGTGATCAGACAAGAGGCAAATTTAAAGGATATGTGCTGTTTTTCATATAGTCCCAGTTTATAGAATTCAAAGAGATAATGAAGATGACCTAGAATAGGTAGTTATGTAAATTCTATCTGCGTATAGAAGGCAGGATCTGACCCTGTAGATCTGAGTGAGTCTGAAATTCCATTTGTACTAGTGTCCAAATGATATCAATGTTGCTGAACTGGACACCATGTTTTAAGTAGCAAACCTTTCTACTAAGTGTGGCCCAAGACTTGAATATAAATGAAAAAACAAAACAAAACAGAAAAGAAAAAAAGACAACAGGAAATCTTTCAGCATGCTAAGAGACTGTGGATCACCAGGGCTGGTTTCACTCCATACCAGACTGTTACTTCTTAAGGGGAAGCCCCGGAGAACCTGGGACGACCTGAGAGTTAGACACATGGGTGAAGGGGTGAGGAGAAGAGGGGCCTGGCCGTTTACCTGTACAACTGAAGCGAGCTGTGGCCCAGCAGGCCTCTTACTCACCTTTTACTTGCTGTTCAGGTCCCCTGGTGTGGCTGGCAACACTGGGCATGCTCACATTGTTCCTGTGGATGTACTTGAGGAACACCTCGGCATTCCGCCGTGCCAGAGTGCAGGCCTAAGAGAAACAAAGATGTGAGGCCCTGTCTCCAGTTCATGTGTGGGACAAAGACATGCACAGAGGTGCCTTTTTAGAGGCATTAAGGACTTGACGGTGATGGGGATACTGGAGGGATCCAGAGGGAGAGGAGTTCTGGAGGTCACTTCCAGTCCACGGGATGCTAATTCCAACTTAGAAGGCTCGTACTCTGAGCGCTCCTTTAACCAGGTGCGTCTTCCTTTTCGGTTTCAGACAGAAATCAGAAAGCAGCTGACCCTTCACCATGCTGATTGGGCACTGCTAATGTTCATGCCCAGGATGGTTTTCTTCTTTTATAAGAATGTCTCTTACGTGACCACCGTTGAGAGCCCAGGGAACAGAAACCCACGTTAGCACAGCATACTGAGCGAACACACTTCATAACATAATTCTAAATCTAAAGTTAAATTCCCAACAGTTTTAAACATTTTTGACTGCCAGCCACGTTCCCCTTACCTAAACAACACTAACAAGTACTCTTTTTTTTTTTTTTTTTTTTTTTGGTTCTTTTTTTTTTTGAACTGGGGAAATATCAACCTCCATTAAAGAACCACTGAGCTAATCCCCAACCCCAACAAGTACTCTCTTGTTGGGAAATATCAACCTCCATTAAAGAATCAGAGCCACCGACGGCTCCCGTCAGCAGGGGCTGGCAGAGAGGACAGGCCACGTTCTCCTGATGGTGGTTAGGACCGAGGGCTGGGAAGAGCGGGAGGAAAGAAGCCCTTCAATTTAGGTCCAGATATCCTGATGGAGTATTTCTAGTGTCTCTTAAGCCCATATAATTGATGAATTTCTCTAAAAATCGGTTTTCTCCATAGCTATGAGACTAGTATATACTTGCCTTCATATTTTAAGCTAATAATTTAATAATATATCAACAAATTAATAAATTAAATTATCTGTAGATCAAGTTAAGTTTTAAAAATCTTTTTTTTTTTTTTTCCGGAGCTGGGGATCGAACCCAGGGCCTTGCGCTCACTAGGCAAGCGCTCTACCGCTGAGCTAAATCCCCAACCCCAAGTTTTAAAAATCTTACGTTTATCTTCTGACCATACAAATTATACAATTACAATGATTGCTTAATAATAAATATAAATTTAAATGATATGTTTTTGTGATTAGGTAAAAAGTAGCAATGAAGCTGGATCTGGTTAAAGGCAGTTGATGGGCCCAGGAACTCGCAGGCTAATGAACTGAAAGCCATTAGTGAGCGTCCAAGGCTAAGGACTTTAGACGAATCAATGATCGATAAACAGAAAGCTGTGCACCATCTGTCGGGCAGAGAATTCCCACAGTTATGGGGAGCTTTTCCTCTACAGCTTTAGGAAAATAGGAAACGCCATCAGCCCAGATGGCCCTCTTTCCTCTTTAAAAGAATCATTTCATTTTATGAAGACATAATCTTTTCTTTTCTCTCTGCGTGTGTGTGTGTGTGTGTGTGTGCGGTGTATGTGTGTGTGCGTGTCCATACCTGCACGTGAAGAGGCCAGAGCAGGAGGCTGGGTATTCTGTTCAACCACTGTCAACCTTGGCCTCTTGAGACAGCATCTCTCAGAGAACCAGAGCTGGGCTGGCAGCCAGCAAGGCCCAGTGATCCTGCTTCTCTGTCCTCAATAGCGCTGGGGATGTGCAGCGCATGAGGCTGACTGGCTCTTTACATGGAGGCCGGAGATCCAAACCCAGGTCTTCATGCTTGCACAGCAGGCCTTCATGTTCACACAGCACGTACTTCCCCACCGTGCCATTCGCAACACTTTTATAACTGTACTTTAAACCCTGCCCATGCTCCTTCAATCATTTTTAATTTTATTTTGTAATAGAGAAACTTTTAAACTATTTCAAGCTCTGTATGGGAAAATTTCTACTTATCCGTATTAGTTTAATGTGCGTATTCGGGGTTCTGACTGATACCTGTGCAGACCAGACAACAGGAAGGGGGGTGGGTCCGTCTGGGGCAGGGGGGTGTATTAAGAAAGGAACAGAAAGATTTGGTGGTCAAGAGGAGAAGAGCTCTAATAAAAAAGGCAGCTAGCTATAGGAGTGTGACTTAAGTGGTGCTATGTCAGGAAACACAAACTCTGAGAAACCCTAGAAGAACATGAAAGTTTTGAGGTGAGTGGACCAGCCTCAGCTGGGAAGCCTGCTGCTAGGAGACTTTCAGAAGGACTCCCCTTGCTACTAAAAGCCCATATAGACCAGGGCTGTTTTCCCTCCCGGAAACACCCTCCATAAAGGAGAATAAACATTGTGATATTTATTGTTAATTAAAAATCACTAGATTGATAAGTAGTATCTAAATTTATTGATTTTTTTTTGCAATATCTACTTACAAAGGGTTCATTTTTTAAAAAAGATTTATTTACTTATTATACGTATACTGTAGCTGTCTTCAGACACACCAGAAGAGGGCATCGGACCCCATTACAGATGGCTGTGAGCCACCATGTGATTGCTGGAATTTGAACTCAGGACCTCTGGAAAAGCATCAGTGTTCTTAACCACTGAGCCATCTCCCAAAAGGCTCATTTTAATAACTTCATAAGCAGTCTCATACTCTTCAGCCAAAAGATCATTTTAGTGTTACGGTTATTGTTCAATGATAGAGTGTTAGCCTACCAGGTGCAAGGTCCTATGTTCAAACCCTAGCACTCTAAAAGAAAACAAATTATTTTTTATAAACTGAATATGAGTAAAAGCATGTGACCATAACCACGTGATCTTGGATCTAACACTGCAGTGGCTATAGTAACGTACCCTATACCCCGATGACACCAGAAGTGTCAAGAAAGAAATGAACATTTAAATTTTAGTGTATGGTTTTTACACATTAACTGGGAGCTGTGCCTTCGGCCCCTTCCCTCTTTACATAAGAGGCAGGCAAAGGGAAGCCTTAATGAAGGTGGGTGCTGGAGAGAGGAGAGGGTGAGGCCATGAGACCTGTGTGGCAGTCATATACTGACTGACCTTCAGGAAGGCCTCCTTCTGCTCCAGATGCTTGCTGAGGAGTGGAATGACGTGGTCCATCTCTGCCGCCGGCCCCAGCTTGTCTCTCCCACCGCACCAGTCTTCGTCTCTCCGGTACTCCTGCTCTAAGCTCTCCAGAACGCTGCACACCTGGGGATGATGGAGGAAGGGGTTCATTAAATGGACTGCTCGGCGGGTAATCTCTGCGGACTTCTGCAAGTCTTATGCACTGCAGTGAAGTTCAGCCTGGAGATACAGAAGCGCCACCACTCCCGGGATAGTCTGAACGGATATTTTGAGAACCTTGTGACTGGAGCTTGAACTGTGACTGGAGGTAGAGATTGTGGAATCGTCTCTTTACAGCTGATGGCTAAAGGCTGAAGCTATAGCGGTTGATAATATCACTCAAGAATGTGATGAAGAGTAAGGGATGAAGAAATAGGCTGGATATTTGGAGGCTTCAAATATATATATATATGTATAACACAGAGACATACAAAGTGATATATATCTCATGTACATATATACACATATGTCACATATATCATATATATGCCTAATACATATATATCATGTACATATATATGAGATATATATCCCATATACATATTCATATGCATGTTTATATGGATATATTATGCCATATAACTATGTTGTTGTAACTTCATGATAATTATGAATTATGTAGACTAGGCTTGGAGAAGATGCTCGATGGCTTGCCTCAGCGTCTGTACTTGTCTGTCAGTCAGGAGCCTCAAGCAGTGGTGAAGGGAAAAGCTGCCTCTCTTGTGTGATTTATGGGCCATAAACGAAAGTCATCTTTCAACTCCCCTGGGGACAGATGTTCAAAGTCCTACCATAAGGCAGTGACATCCTTAGCATCCATCTCTATTACAAAGTCACAGGCTTTCTGAGGAAGAATACATTTGAGTTAACTTCAAAGTCATAATTTTTTTTTTGAGTTATAAAAATTCAGAGAGACCATGCTGGAGGACCTTATAAATGACCTCAGGAGAAAAAACAGAGCATCAGAGAGACTTCACAGGGAGAGTTAGGTTGAGTGTTACAGTGGGAGTCTCGTGGCAGCCTGGTATCAGTGCATGGAGGGTTCAGAAGGTAAAAACTCAGCAGACTCTTGCCTGGTAGGCATAAGAAGAGAGCTTCCATCCCTGGTGTGTCAAAACACAACCAACCAACCAGACAGCAGAACCCCAAACTCCTACACTTTCCTTCAACAGCTTTGGGTACTTGTTGGGAACAGAGTTGGGAGAATAGCTGTAACCATCTTGGCCTTCTCTGAAAAAGTCATTCTTCTTGGTAAAGGGTATGTCTGCTTGTTTTTGAGACAGGGTCTCATCAACCCCAGACTGGACTTGAATTTGCTTTGTAGCTAAAAGTGACCTTGAAATTCTGGGCAAGGGCCTTACGCACACAAGGCAAGCATTCTACTAACTGAACTACATCCTCACCCAAGGATGTGGTGGTTGGGCAGAATGTTCACTGAGTTATGAACTCAGCTGAATGATGACTCAGGCAGAAGCCCCTCCTCATGACTGCCAAGTCATGAGAAGTCTGTCTAGCTCCACCTTTCCTACTTCTTTCAATGCAAGACACAAGGTATGCAAGCTCATGTCCTGAGATAAAATAGATAACAAGACATGCAGAAATGTCAAGACTGAGGCACTTGAGACCTGTTTCACCATAGGGCAGAATCAAAGACTTAAGACGTCTTGTACAGGAGATGCTAGGTTCTTTTGACTATGATGCATTTTAAGTAGCCACTGATCGGGAAGCATGAGAGACACATGAACAAGCTGGATGCAAGGTACACTTTGGAGTCTAGATAATACCAACTTCAGGGAGATACTGGATCCTAGGTTCTTAAATGGAAAACAAATGCTGATTTACATTATCAAGATGGGGGTAGTTTGTTACACAGCACTGTTCTGACAATGGCTGACTGATACACTGCATCCAACACCCCTGATTTCTACTTCAACAGCTCCGTACTGAACTGATGAGTTGGAGAAATTTATGAAAAAGAAAATCACATTGTTCCTTGCTGTAAAGGGAAAAAAACGTAAGAAAGCCAATGGTAGTGTTTCCATAAGTCATTTTTTCATCCTCACAGGTTGGTGCCAAGATGCCTGGCTTTTGATGCTGTCCTATAATTTGAGGCAGAAGCCTGCCGCTCACGTCCACAGACGTCTCTCTTACCTGCTCAGAGGTCTTGTAAAAGGCCACAGAGGCATTGACGAGTTTCAGCCGGTCCTCCATCTTTAGCATGAGCTGTTGCCAGTGGAGGGCCACCTTCTCCGCACATTCCCGGATAGCATCGGCGTCATAGTGGCCGGCCTGGAGCAGTGCCTCTGCCTTCTGCTGTACCTGCAGGGCGCTCTGGTGCGTCTTCTGCAAGGAAGTGGCATGAAAGAGGGACTGGGCACGAGGGGAGGAGAGACAGGTCCGTGGGAGCAGCCCGGGTGTGATGTGGGAGGGGTGGAGTGAGGTGTGGTTGGAAAGATGTAGAGAAGTTAAAGAGCTTTAAGTGACTGATCCACTTGTCACGACGATTAATACATTACTGTCTTTAACAAAAAGGAAATCACACATGCCATTCATCTCTCAGGACCCTACCTCCCGTTCTTAACTTTCTACTCCCATTACCCTGGATTTTTAAGGCTATTTCAGTCCACGCAGTAGAGAAACAGAAGTTGTGTAGAAACCTTGTCACTGATTGGTCCCTTAATCTCTTTTTCAAATTTAATCACAAAATCGCTCATCGCTGAACTTTCAGTGATTACAGACGCAGCATTTTACAGATGAAATAAACACTTTCTCCACAAACACTTGTAACACACATCTCGGCTAGCAATGCACAATCTGAAACATTAATGACCAATCAGAAAGGATTCAGGCAGAATGGGTAAACGTGGTAGGTTACTAGATCCAAAGAATGAGCTCTCCTGTCCCCACCCCGCCCCCACAGTCATTTCACCAGAGAAGCAGAGCCCAGTGGGCAAGAGTGAGCTCAAGGCAGGAGTCTTTCGTTCTTTACAATGGCTTTTAGGTGACAGGCTTCTCACTTGCTTTATGGTTTCTGATTAGGGCTAACTATGTTCTGGACTTTAACTGGAAGAGGTTGGGGGACCTGGCCAGAGGACTAAGTAGCAGGGTTAAAAAAAGCCAAAGAGGTTCAGGCTTTGTAAGACGAAACACAGATGTGCTGATTCCTCTGATGGATACTTTTTATATCTACTTGACACAAGCTAGAGTCACCTGAGAGGAGAGAATGTCAATTAAGAAAATGGCTTCATAAAACAGGGCTGCTGACAAGTCTGTATTATCTCAACCAGTGATTGATGGGGGAGGGTCTGCCCATTGTGTGTGCCATCCCTGGGTTGGTGGTCCTGGGCTCTATGAGAAAGCAGGCTGAGCAATCCATGGGGAGCACGCCAGTAGGCAGCACCCCTCTGTGGTCTCCATCGGCTCCTAACTCCTGGTTCCTGTCCTGTTGAAGTTCTTGTCTGGATTTTCTTCAATGACGAACAGTGATGGGGAAGTGATAGCTTTTTCCTTCCCTCCCCAACAGCGGTACCCTTCCTAGGACAATCCCTGTGACGGCATCGGAGTGACTGACTTGGGAAAGCTAGTAACATTGCAGCCTCGGCTGCTGGATCCTCCCAGCTAATGGTGGTGAATGAGGGTGGCTGGAAATAAGCGACACTCGGGAACTCCTTTCTACTTGGCTCGGGCAGCAGGGCTAAGACCACTTTTATAGCTGACTTAGCACTCCATGGGTCTGAGGGCAACTCCCTCCTTCCTCCCTAGGCTTCTCCTTGATCTCACCACATACCCCTGCCTTTCCCATTGTTAGATTCCATCCTGCACTTCCTACTTACTTAGCTCTGTTTCCAAGGCTTCTATGTGCTCTCCCATCCCCAACCTGCAGCAGCTCCACTACCTCATCTCCACCAGCATCCCTGCCCCTTTAGGGCTTTTACCCCCTGATGACTGTCCCTGTCCCCTGGGCTCCTCACTGCTAAATGAATTTAGAGAAAGTAAATAAAAGGGCAGAGCGATCCCTCCAAATCCAGGTGCTGTTTGTTTCCTAAATGAAGAGGTTAGAGCCATGCTAACTGCTCACATCCTCTTATCTGCTCCCCTGGCTTCCATTATTTTCTCTTCAATGAAGCCTCTTCTTAATGTCAGCTCCTCCTCTGGCATCATCTTCTGATTGAGGGACTCCGCCTCTCACCCTTCTGAGGAGGAGCTGCCATCTGTGGCAGGGCAGACTCTGAACCCTCAGCAGAAGCCAAAGCCCTCATACTCGCTGGCCACTTATGCTGGTGGCCTGCTCCTACCCATCTCCCCTGCCCCCTAGAATTAGCTACAGTCTTGATCTCAGCCCTGACTGCCTCCACACTCCTCCCGCCCGGCTTCATATACGCATGTTTATTTATGCAGGAGAAAACAGCCAATCTTCTTTCCTTCCAGTTCCAATTCATAGATCCACCCTGCACGATTTTGTTTCATGTGGCGTGCTAGGATTTGCCTTGGGGTCCTGGACATGCCAAGCACACATTCTGCCATTGGGCCACATCTCCAGTGCCTCGTGGACCATTTTGGCAGTTCTGCTTAATTTGATGGATCAGGAAGTGCCCCCGTTATTCTATTCATCCCTAAGGCTTCCATCTTATGAGCGTCACTTCATTCTCTCAGTTCAAAAGCCTTCCGCGGCTCCCTCATTGCTTCTAAGCTAGGTCCAAACTGGCTGTCACAAGAGCCCTCCACAGCACGGTCTGTCTTCACAATACCAACCACACTTTCTCCCCAAACCTCCAAAAGCAAGCCACAAACCTTCCTGCCTTGCCCTTCTCTCTTCCTGTCCTTGGTGGATGCCCGAAGCCCTTGTCAATGATCCTCTCTATCCTTTGAAATTTGCCTCAAACCTGCCCTCCTTCAGTGAACCTCTTCAGATGGCCTGAAACTCAGGGCAAACCCCCTTTCTCTGAACTCCTTTGCTTCTTAGCCAGCTCTTGGAGGGTTCCTGTTGCTTAGAAGGTAAAACTGTCACAGTGGGGGCAGAGGTACGGGGAGGGGGGGTTAGTCAATCAAATGGTTGTCACTCTCCAAGGGTGTGTGTCAATGGCTGCCACTTCTCCAAGGGTGCACATGTGTGTGGGTGCTCTGTGCTGGGCCGTATAATTATGCATTGACTTTTCTGGTTCGCACAGCCCTTCTATGAGGTGGATTTATTTCCTGCTTTAGAGACTAAGAGACAGCAGGCTAAACAGTGTGCCTCAAAACCTACATCGAAAACAAGTGGTAAAACCGAACTCCTGTTTGACCTATTCCCAAACTTACATTCCTTTACGGCACATGAGTCCTTCTCTAGGATTGGAATGACATCTACAGCGTTTCTCATTTGCAAGAAGGTTCTTCAGATGAATGTCAGTGATTACGACAATTACATCTTCTGCCCTTACCATGTAATAACTGTCAGTGTAAA
Source organism: Rattus rattus (assembly GCF_011064425.1). NCBI lineage: Eukaryota > Metazoa > Chordata > Mammalia > Rodentia > Muridae > Rattus > Rattus rattus. Next base: position 19,013,609 of record NC_046157.1, read on the forward strand.
CCTGTTTTAATGTTTTATCTCCAGACAGTGCAGAGAAATCTCCACATCTGTGTAATTTGTGTGATGTAATAAACTCTGTCCCTTACTCTGAAATTCATTATTCTGTAACAGTTCTGAGTGAGCTTTTCGTCTTTAATTTCCTGAATGATAAATTCTCATCCGTGTGGCCTGATCTTTGCTTTGCTAAGCGTAAGTCATTATTCTGCATCCGTTTTTACTCCTTAGCATCTAATCCTATTGAGTGTTAAGAGTTTTAAGACGTGGGTTATCAAGGACATTAATATTTAGTAGGTGTGAGTGCAAGAAAATTGAACAAAATCAATTGAATTTATTATCCAGTATTAACCAATTTTCTGGTAAGATATTTATGCTCAAATGCATGGGAGGGTTTCATATAAAAATGGATTTTAAAGTTGAGCTTCTCAGTCTGAAAGTTGTGGTTTCCGAAGGCACAACAGGGCATCCAGAGAACTAACAAGTAAGAATCCATTTGGCTTAATAAACTACACTGGGTTGAAGCACTGTTTGGTTCTCTGTGTAGTGTTCTGGGGCTGTTTTCCTGAAAACAAGGCTTATCAGGGACAAATTCTGACTTTCCTGGAAAACCACCAAAGCAAGGCTTAGAACGGTCCAAGCTTGGCCAGGGACATTCCAATGTATGACTGCTTTTCTAAATTAATTATCAATAATCCTTTCTTTTCTTTGTCCTTTTGTTTGAGATAGGGTCTATTTACATAACCTCAGCCTCCAGGAGTTCTGGGATTATATATTTGGCACTCCCTTTGCTCTTAAAAAAAGTCTGTTTACACAACAAATGTCATTGTTTCACCAATAGCTATTTTCCTATGGAACCCTCGAGCTTTCTTCCTTAGGTTATAAGAAGGCAAATTATACCCCCATCCTGGCCCCAGCAACCAGCAAAAGTTTTGCAATAATGTTGGCACGCAGGGCAAGCCAAACTAGGCTGCTTAACCTTCCTTTAAAATGGCTTGCATCCAGCCAGGAATAGAGCGATACATGCTGTAGTCCATCACTCAGGGGTCGACCATTAGGACAGCCTTGCGTTTGAGTCTTGCTTGGGCTAAATAATTAAGTTCAAGGCACACTGGCCTACACAGCGAGACTCTTGTTTCAAAGAAACATTGCTTGTATCCTCTCTGGCATATTCTTCTCCTGAGGCAGAGCCCAGCTTAAACTTAGTTTACAGCAACCATGGGTGTCTGAACAGTTCTGGCTGTGCTCCTAGCTACACCACAACCGAATGACTTTCCACCACCAAGATGTTCTAGCAATTCTATATGTTCTGCTATCCTAGAATCACAGACATCAACCCTAGAGTCACCTATAGCTTATCACCAATTAATTACTGAGGCAAAGCCCCCACAAATCCCCAGGACGGATTAGATGTTTATCCTTAGCCAGACTCTACCATGTAACAATGTAGCAACGTCTCCCCTAATTAATGCCTACAGTGTACACAGCCACACAGGGTTTAATCCTTCAGTATGCCGTGGAAACATTCATGCACTCTTTCTCCAAGTTCACTGGGGTACTCTACTGTGCTGTGAGGCTTGGTCTGACTTGTCAGACATTTAGGAGACTGGAGATGTAATCGCCTAATCCGAGTATTGTTATCCAAAGAGAAAAATGAGCAAATGTTATTTTTGCTGAGATCCCCCATAGCTTCACATCATGCACCAATCTGTTGCCAACCCTCACTGCTGCCTAAGCCTACAGAGTTATGGCTTCCAGCCTTCCTAATGCTGTAACCCTTCAATACAGTTCCTCGTGTTGTGGTGACCCAACCACATAATCATTTCATTGTTACATCATAAGTGTAATTTTGCTACTTTTATGATATATAGTATAAATATCTGATATGCAGGGCATCTGCTAAGAAACCCCTGTGAAAGGTTTATTCAACCCCAAGGGGGTCCATGACCCATAGGTTGAGAACCACTGCTATAGACACTTGTAACCAGTAAGTACCTATCTATACCCCAGTCTAGGTGTCTCCTGAAGAGGTCTCACCATTTTCAACTTGGGGTTGCCAGGAAACTGTAACAGAGACATAAAACTTGGTGCTTTGGGGTAACTCTTCTTCAGCAAGCGAACTGCTTATACTGCATGGGCGATACACGGCAGCTTGCTTTTCAATCTCAGATCCCAGACAGTACCTACAGACTCCTAACACTTTCTACGAAGGTATCAAGTAGCTTATGGAAACATGCCAGTCATCTCTGCGCCATTTTTATATGCATGAAAGATGGCTTTTGGAAAATCGAATGGCTGAATTTAAATTAATGTCATTTACAAAAGGCTATCAATCAGTTGGACTGCCACATTCAGAGATGTTTATGAGCATAGATAATTAAAATTCATAATTTTTCTGCTGTCGTTCTGTACATTTTTTTTTTTTGCTAGTAGCAATTTAAAAAAAAATAGCCCCTTTGTAGTCCCTACACACCCAGAAGTGGGCCGAGTTCTACTCAGAACCACATGTAACAAGGATCTGAGGGGTTTGTGCTTTGCCTTTTGCCTCACTGGTGCTGAACTTGTTTTCCTTTTAATATAGTTCCGTGGGCCATTTCTATTCTTTCCCAGACCCCTGGGAAGCAATCCTAAGTTTTTTGGAAGGAGAGGCTCCTACTAGGGAGATAACTGAAGTATTATTTAAAACAAGGTTACATCACTTTATCCAGAGTGAAAATTTCTTTTAAAGTGAGCCTTTTTTTTTTTTAAACCTTAGTAAAAAGTTTACAGAAGTCCCAGCTGGTAAACTTCTTGTAGTTTATTCTTCAAATATGGCTTCTGCTATGAATGGCCGCTTTCAGCATGCAAACTGTATGATACAGTCTGTTGCAAGCCTTGTGGTCCTTGTCAAAAGTCATATTCTAACCTAGAATCCAAGTGTTTAAAAGTATTATTCCAGTTTACTACTGACCTGCACAACCATTTAATCCTCATTTCTGGGTGGTTTTCTACTGGAAGCCTTTGTCACCTTTTGCCTTAGTATTTCTCCCTGAGTATACAGTTTGTGAGTAAAAATGGATAAAAATCTAACAGCCCTAAGTCCTTAAGGCCAAGGGAGCAGCATCATCTGTGTGCATACATGGCTCCTGATATCTTGGGGGCAGAATAAAACCTGCATTCTGCATACCTGAGTGTGAAGGAGGCTCCTGCACTATGTCACTAGAAAGCACAAAGGCTCTGCCACCCTCCGCTGAGGCAGTGCTGGTGTCTCAGTCAGTCATCCTACCCAAGGCCCAAAGTCAGAGAGGTGAACGGAGACAGTGCATCCAGATTTGGGGCTTACCTCGATGGCTAGTTGGAACTGTTCGTGCTCCCGCTGTAGCTGCTCTGCCTCAGACAAAGAGCTGGCATTGACCAGGCTGGCGTTGAGCATGGACTCTCCATTGCGGATCCATCCCAGAACCTAGGGAGTTGGGATAAGCACTCAGGTGAATGGCTCTCCACAGTTTCTCTAGAGCCGTTGCTTTCCCTATGGCTACCTCAATCAAAGGACTATCTCCTCTCCCCCGTTAGAGAGAGGACAGACAGCAAGGATCCTGAAGTGCTGTCTTCCCAATCTTCCTGTATCTGCGGTCGTAAGGCATATACTTCCCGTCACAGCTTTATTCTTAAGTCATTTCCTCCCCATATCACTCTGCTGTCCCAATGTTCCCACCAAATTAACTACCATGGCTTCATCTGCCTGTATTTTATGCATGTCTAAACCTCTTTCTTGAACACAGAATGGCATAGAGAAATTCTGATTGTTGGTGCTGTGAACTTCATACCATGTATTTGGATCATAACTTTTCCCTCTTCCTTTGCTTTTCAAAGGGCTTAGTTCAAATATGAACCTCTTGAATCTGTTCACACGCCATTCTTCTTGTTAAAAATAATCCTTTCCTCCTGCAGTATGGTTGCTGTGTTTTGTTGGATCACTTCAGCATGACTCACCACAGAACAACTTTCTGGTTATTTCAGCCTATATTTTTACCTCCCTCTTAAAAATGTGAACTCCCTAAAGTCTAGGGTAATCTTCTAGTCAAATTCGAATCTCCCACATTCACTATACTCTCCCATAGTGATGTCTTGAAAGTAATGAAAATTACCCAAATCACATCCTGGGGCCTATATCTTACACAGCAGCCCCGAGTATAAAAGCTGGCGTAAGTAAACAGTGCAAAGGGAGGACAGAAAGCAAGCAAACTTCGAAGAACGGATCATTACCAAAAGGGAAAGTTAAGTCTAACCAACTTAAATCACCCAAGGGCCTGGATACAACTTTGAGGGTTCCTGATAAGTACTCAGAGAAAAGAAATCTAAAACAGGAAATATCAGGAGAAGAGGAACAAGAATGTATTGCTTGGAGAGCAGTGATTCTCAACCTGTGGGTCCCAGAAAACACATATTTCGGATGAGACATAGCTCAGTAGCAAAATTAAAGCTATGAAGTAGCAACGAAAATAAATGTATGGTTAGGGTTCCTAAGACCATTGGAAATATGTTTCCTTATGGTCACGACCCATAGGTTGAGAACTGCTGGTCTAGAGCCATCAAGGAAATGTAGAGATGTCGTAATTATCAGGCCAACAGACTTGGCACAAATAATCAATCCAAAGGGAAGACCTAGGCTCCGAACGAAGACTTACCTGGTGTGTGGCCACCAGAACGGGGCAAGCATCTCCTTTTCTAGGGAGCCTGAGACTCTTGCTTGGTGAGGACAAAAGTTCTGAGATTTCAAAAATCAATGGATACCATCTCCTTGTACAGGAGAAGACACTGCAATCTCTCCCATTGGTTCTTAGCTTCTTATTTCTTGTGTTGAACAAGTGGAAAATGCTAGGCCTGGTCTCCTGCCCCGTAACTCTCATAGGCACTCTGCAGATTTCACTCCTAAGCAGAAGCTGACTGGCGCTTTATTGTGCATAGATTACATGAGGAATAAATCCTGCCGGGGCTGGGTGATTTGGATTGAGATGTTAATTTGTGGCCAATCTGGCAGATTGTGGATGCGATGCCAGTCTGCATTGTAATTAGCTGTCGGAAATAACTGTTCAGCATGTATGTGTGAAACCCTTGTTGTCCCTGGTGGACTGTGGCTGGCTGGCTCGAGGTGCTAATGGCTTTGAAAAGCTGCCTGTTGATCTGGGAACATGCATTCGCAGACCGCAAGGCCAAATTCTTTGCCTCTTTGGAAAAATGGAGCTCATGGTGTATATTTTTAACTACATCCCTCTATCATGTTTCACTGCTTCCTGCTTGCTTTGGAGACTCGTTTGTGGATGTCATCAAAATACCTTCTGCATGAGCATCACAAGTCAATGTTAGTCTGCTCGAGAGTCTTGCTAGAATATTGTTCTCTAGTTCTAGCCACGTCAGTTGTCGCTATGGTGACAGGAATACCCACTTCCCAGCATTCCCCGCTGAGTGATGCCCATGCCCTTGCGTATCTACTTCTCTCAGAGAATCATACTTGTATTCTTGTTTAACTATATTTCCAAAATGCTGTTTGTGAAGGCATTCTAGGACCTCGGCATCCTAAGTGTCTGATTTTAGGAGTATAGAGATGCATGGCAGTTTATAGCCATAGCTTTAAGCTGGGGTGGAAATGAGCACCGTGAGTCAGTTCTGGGAGCAAAGGGGGCAGAATGGATAGTAACATCTGAGGTCAGAGAGCTTGACCTCGTCCCCTTCCTTGGCAAAATAACTTCCCTGAGCCCCAGTGTTCTCCTCCACATCTGGATAACCCTCTCCCTCCTTTTGGCATCACAGGGCTGAGGCAATGCACCAGGAAATGCTAAGCTGGGTAATAATGACTGTGCTGCTGCTAGTTTTGATTTTCAGTTTGGAGCAAAGACGGGTAGCGCTGTGAGTCTCCAGGTACAATTCTCCCAGCAAGGAAAGAAAGCCATTTAACTTTATTCAGTTATTCAAATGAACACCATTTTGATATCACCCCAGTTTCTCAGACTGCTATCAGTCTTTGTCCTCAGATCACAGACAGTCCTGTTGGCATATCTGTCTATTATGAAGTTCATTCAATTCTTCTGGTTCGTCAAATGTGTTAGTTATTATCCCTTGAGCATCCAAGTGTGATAGGTAGTGGGAGAAATATTGTAACAAAAATGAGAAAATATTGGTTCTATTAATATCAAACTGTGACTTTAGAAACACTTAATTGAAGGTCAACTTTGTCATCTGTAAAACGTGTACACTTTCCTTCAATGAACAAAAGAGTGAGAATAAAAATAAAGTCCTTAATGTAAAAGCACTCTTCAAATTATAATAGTAGCATTTCCCTCTAATTGACTGCAGTAACAATTTACCTAATGGGTTAGTGCTACGGTTTAAATGTAAAATGTCTTCCACAGGCTCATGTGTATGAACACTTAGTCCCAAGATGGTTCCTGCCACACTTTTTGGTAGGAAGTGGGCCACTGGGCAGGCCTTAATGCTTTAAACAGTGAGCTACTACTCTGTGCATTTTCTGCTCCCGAGTGCTGAAGCCCCTAACAAGCCTTTTCTGCCTCCTGCCATGTCTTCCCCACCATGATACACTGTATCTCTCTGTAAGCCAAAAGAAACCCTTTCTCTTGTAAGTGGTTTTTGTCAGGGTATTTTGTCATAGCAAGGAGAAAGGGACTGAGACTTTGATGGAGGCAGACAGCTTTAAAGGTCATTTCCTGCTCTAATACTTCACACCCTGATAAAATCCAAAGACTGTCCCTCTAAACACAGAGAATCATGTGCATTCAGAAAGAAACTAAATATGTAGAAACCAGAGATTGGAAGACTATTACTGTTTGGGGACTAAAGCGCAAACCAGGAGTAGACAATGGCTACCCACAGATGATGATGCCCTGAAGCTGGGCAGCCTGAACTCAGTTCTCTTGGAGGTTAGAGAAATGGCTTGCAGATGACTGTTCTCTCAGTCACACCCTCCATAAAGCCAAGAAGTTGTTCTCAAGTCATCTGACTCTGGATTGTTACTGTAGATGACCTCTCTCGAGACCTGGTTACTTCTGTGACTCCAACCACAAAATAAATTCTTGGCTCCCTAGATGTCTACCTTCAGAACTCCTTAGTTCTGGGAGTGCATGAGATTGTATGTGTTCATCATTTATGGCTTCTAGGCTGTGTCCATATTCCACTATGTCCTCTTAATTATCTCCATTTGGAAACAATATCCTTTTATTTCTCTCTCTTGGACCCGTGCCAGCTCCTTTCTGATTCTGATACATGCTCACCAAAACTGAACGCTGTAATTATCACAGAAGCATAAGGGCAGGCTAATATTTTTTCGTTGTTGTAAGCATCTATATTGATCATAAGCAAATTCTGGCCAAATTTGGCCCACAGAAGCATCCAATTATTTTATAAATACACGTTCCCTCATTTTATATTCAATATTTACATACAGGATACATATATGGAGATGCATTCTGTCTTATGCCACTACATCATCCCCCAAACCCCTATCTGATAGATGCGAGGTCATCTTTACCACAAGTAGTAATCTTCCTGGAAGCAGCCAGAGAATTCTGTGGGGCCTGGAGGGTAATCTGAGGGGCATTTGGGTGATGTGGGACCTGCACCATACGCTGTGTTGGTGCAGTGGTTTCCCTTCGGGGTCTGGTTTTCTCCAGAGATATCTGTCCTGCGTGTCTTACGAAACCTGTGGCACTCATCAGCCTGTAGCATTTCGTTTGTTTGGAATGATTGAGGTTAAATTTCAGTCAAATGTCTATGAATTCTTCATTCTTTAAGGCTTCATTTTAATATACTTTCCAGATAACTGCACTTAGGATTATGATGGCCACACACAGTCAAATGCAAACCTTTAAGGTATGAGCTCCAACAATAGGGTTGTCATCACAATGCAGTGCTGTTCCCTTGATTTCGGCCTCATTGATGGCACTTCAGTTAAGGTGTCCTCCCCCCCCTCTCTCCCTCCCTCCCTCTCTCTCCCCATCTTCTTTCTCTCTGAAAATATATTCTCTCAAGCCTGCATCTAAACTTAGCTTTACTGATCAATACTGACATCTAAATTAACTCCCTTATTCCAAGTGTCAACAGCTCAGAAATCAATATTTCCTGCTCCACCAATTTCCATCAGACACAAATGCTTCCTTTGAAACTGGATCAGATGGGATCCTTGATGAAGGGACCTCTACTGACAAGGAAAACTACTGCCTAATGAGGCATGGTGGCCTAACCAAGCCGCAGTTCCTGCTGCTGGGAAGGACCACTGTCCTCCCGTAAGGCCTCTGGGGGTTCCTCAAGTGTCAGCTGAGCACTAGATCCTTCTTGTTTGTTTGTTTTTCCTAGATACAGGCTTTCTCTGTGTAGCCCTGGCTGTCCTGGAACTTACTCTGTAGACCAGGCTGGCCTCCAGCTCAGAGATCCACCTGCCTCTGTCTCTTGAGGGCATCCATCTTTTTATAGATTTTTTAACTACGATTCCCCTGTGGGTTACCCATGCCTTTCTGCTGAGTAGGTACCAACAGAAGGAAATGACGTCCTCCAATTCATGAAATTAGGAGTGGGAATGCACTGACGCTGGAACAAGACATAAAGCAAAGAGCAGAAGCAAAGGTTTAGGGTTTTCTTCCAAGTTCAACAGGAACGTTCTGTTCTCTACTTTGCTTGAAAGCCTATTCCTACCATCCACCAATCATGAAAATGACCAGGCACGGGTGCACAGGTAGACTTTGAGAAGCTGCAGTCCTGCTGACCTCAGGCAGCTGCCATTCTCTGAGGAGCTAAGGCTACCCCTGCCCATCTTCTCAGATATGGTGAGGCCATGGAAGCCTGCCTGTGTTCTGCTGCTGCTGCTCTTTGTGACTTCTGCATGCACAGGGGGACTGTGGGCCCCTGCAGAGGAAAGCCCTGGATTTTGGAGATGCAAGTTTCAGCTGACAATTTAAGAGGCCCCTGTTGCTCCCTCATTTTATGGTTCCCCATTTTCTTACTTGTAGACAATACTTCACCCAAGGGCTTGTTCCCATGAAGTAAGATCTTTCTTTTCTTTCCATATGAAAATAATTCACTGTCATGATTCCAAGAGTGTTTGAATTTGTATGTGTGTGTCACTACTCTCTCGCTTCTACCATGTCCTCTGTATAAACAACAGGTCTTCCAGAAGCTCAGGTGAGACCCTGGTCTGACTAGACTGAGAATATCTAGATAGCAGCTCAGTGAGTATTGTGTGTGTGTGTGTGTGTGTGTGTGTGTGTGTATTTAATGAGCACTTCACCCACAAAGCAATATTCCCTGTTCCCAAAAATGTTATTATAATAACCACACACACATTGGGAATAATGATAATTGCTACTCTTGGATCATATCTTACCAACTCTGTGTCAGGAGCTGGACTAGGCACCAAGGTGCCCCATGGAGAGCAACCTGACTCTACGGTGGAATGTAATTACTGAGAAAGGATTTTTTACTTCTCATTGACTATGTGACAGAATCAAGCACAGGAGAGGAGAGAATGGGTTCTGGGAAGAACACTGAGAATTCTCTGGAATGTTCCTAGAGCATCGCATGAGAGAGGATTAATGCATTCACGGTTTGAGCCATTGTCTCACTGGGTCTTTTGTGACAACAGCCAGGCTAGCAGAGATCGATCCAGCTAATTCTCACCCCACCTTCTTTTCTAAGGCTGGGTTACTCAGAGGGCACGCCCGTGGCTCCGTGTGCCTCCCTGCAGCAGGAGGTCGAGCGCCGGGCAGGCTCACCTGTTTGACCTCAGCCTGGAGGTGCCGCAGCTGGAGACACTGCTCTAGCCGCTTGTGCGTCTGCTCCGCATTGAGCTCCAGTTCGTGCTGCTTCTCGTGGAGAAACTCCAGTAGCTCTTGCACCTGAGCTGCCAGGTCAACGTCCTTCTCACAGATTAACTCGATTCCTGGTTTTAAAAACAACGCGAAGGATTAAAACCCGGGTGGCATGGAGCTGACAACATTGCTTTAATTATTGTAAGAAAGCTGGACTTTGGGAGTGGCCGCGATTGGCTTTCTCCCAACTGCTACACAGCTCACAGTGCAGCTAGACAGATCCTGTAATCTGTCCTCCCTTGGGATAATACCAGCTCCTTAGGACGGAGGAATCCTTTGTCCAGGAAGCAATTTTGAACACACAACAGGACCGGTTCCTTTTCATAAATGGAAGAGAGGGTGCTGTAACTCTGGAGATCCATCCTAGGCAAGACAGCTCCTGGCAGCCCCTGTTTGGAGACTTGCCAACACCCAGATTCAAAAGCAAACGTGGGTCATCTGGGACATGATAAAGCCGAATCAAAAGGACCCTGTCTCAGGAACTCCTGCCAAGGGCATGCTCTATTTTAACTGGTTAGGTATAATTTATGATTGGATGAGAGTAGTTAATGACTTAGGTCTCCTAAGAAATCAATGCTATCTTCCACGATACACGATAAATATTCCCAACAATACCACAGGGATAATGAATGTCATTCATGGTCGGAAAAACTGTCACCTTTAAGCTCTGCTCACACACAGAGCTTGCCCACCATTCTACTGACTCAAGGCAGGTCTAAGGCCAGTCACGTGCTGACCCGTGTTCCCAGTGTTTATGAACAGAGCAGCCAACCTAGAAACGCAGTCAGCCTGGAGCAGCCACTGCAGTCAGCACTCACCAGCCAAAGGCTCTTCCTCCGTCTCTAGGCTCTGTCCTCCCTCATCCACCTCGTGTATCCCTCGTGTATCCCTGTGACACTTGAGTGCACATATGCACACGTCCTTCTCTGTCCATCAGCACCAGGTCCAGGGAAGCCTGCCTCGACTGGATTTCTGCTTTAGGAGGGTCACTGATACTGTCAGTGGGATAAAGGGACTCGCTTTAGCCCATCCCTTCACTTGCTGGTGGCCGGCTAGACTTTTAGTCTTCGATTGCAAAGTCAATATGGAGTGTGTATTAGTTCTGGAACCACTCCTGAGTTAGAATCATATGAAACTTTATTTTTGGCTACAGAAATGAATTTGCCCTCATTCAGGCAGGCCTGTCTGTGCGTTCCAGATGCAGGTGCCGGCGTGCTGGAGGCAGAGATGAGTGTCTGATGGTGTTCTTCTATTCAAGCCTTCTTGGTTCCTGGCCAGGATGCACACCGTGACCCATGCCGTTTCCTGACTCCCATGATGGTTTACTTATTTGAAGGTTCAGCCTTACCCTGCTTCCCCAGTCCCAGGAAAACACTAACTCAGGACAGCCTTTCTATTCTGATCCTTGACTCTACTTGGCTGATGTGGCCTCACTGTTCGGTCCGCATCTTTTCTCTGATTTCTCATTCATAATCTGCGATCCAAAGCAGCTGAGCATAGCCTGTGTGATACAGAAGGACCAGGATCCAACCAATAATGGGGTTCACATTAAAATCCTTGCGGGTAAATTCCCTAAGGAGCACATCGACCTCAACACGTGGCCACCTACAAAATCAACTCCATCACCTCGACACACACACGATCAGAAACTCCTCCCTCCCTCTGACACGCCTGCATCTGCATCTGGGAAGCGCAGGCGAGTCCACCCACACGAGGGGAAACGCATTTCTCGAGGCAGAAATAGAGTTTTATATAAGGACAATATGGGAGAGTGGGAAAAATATTTTCTGGTGCTACGTGATAATAATTTCAGTATCTTTTTATGTTTATTTTTTTCCCTGTGAGTTTCATAATTCCAAGTCCCAGCTCCTGAAATATCTGTGGGAGACGGAAGAGAACGGCTTGTTCTTTTGTCAGCCAACCCCCTCTGCTTACTATTTTCAGTCACCAGAAGGGTGCGGTAGGTAGAACATCTTCTGGACTGAAATAAAAAGAACTGAAGCAATTTCTACTCCTTGTGGCTTGCCCACGTTGGGGGTGGGGTTGGCAGGAGTTGGGGTGAAGGGGGTCCCGGGAGCGGGGGCATAACTCCGACCCTGTGCTGACTTTTCTGGAGATGTAATTTCAGACCGATCTCTGCCTCACTGCAGCTATGGGGTGGCTCTATTCCAGACACTCTTGCTTCATCTCTGGTATTCAGTGCGCTGGGCTTTGTCTTTCCCTGTCGGGCAGGTGACTGAACTCTGCCACTGCCTGTGTGTGAATGGCTGCTCAGAGCTAGTGACTCAGCAAGGAGGCTTGCTCAGCACCTCATTGAGAAGCCCAAGACCCGGGCTCCGCCATTCTGTTTGTCTCGCTTGTTATCATCTTGCACAATGCATACAGAAACTACAGGGATGAAGAGGATGCCTACTGCACCTCCACACCCTCGACTACGGCGGGAGGGAATTCGAGAATGGAAGGACTTATCCCGGCCACACCTAGAGGAACCCATTCCACACTCTTCCTTCCTCTGCTCCTTATCACACTGGTGTGAGTTCCAGTTAAACCCTACCGCCTGGACTGTCTCCAGACATCACCACTGAGTAGAATTTGCCTTTGTTGACAACACTGGCCTCAATTTACTGATAGACCTACTCGCCCTGCTTAGGGGTTCCAAGTAAAATGCAGGGAGACAAGATTGTCTTTTTCTCACCCCAACAAAGAGTGAATGTATTCATCATTAATTTTTCTTTTCTTTCCTTTTCTTTTTTCTTTTCTTTTCTTTTTTCCTTCCTTCCTTCCCTTCTTTCTTTCTTCCTTCCTTTTTTTTTTTTTTTTTGAGATTTCTTTTCAGGGTCCCCTATAGGGAATTGGCCCAGTTACCCCTCAAGGATGACTTCTTATCCCTCGCTCACACTGTCACCGGAATGGAGGCTCTCTGATGCCGGGGCCATGTATGTTCCACTCACCACTGCCTCTACTCCCCCTGTTCTCAGCTCATGTTACTCACGCATCGCTCTGACCAGTGGGCAAGCCGGCCTCTTCAGGGGTGAGGTGGGTTTGTGCAGAGTGGTGGGAGAGTTCTGAGGAGGGACAGGCTTAGGTTTGAGGCTATGCTCTGAAACCTGTTAATGGTAACAGTCTTGGCTCGGTACCCTTCCCCAAGCCCCGCTCTCCTCATCTGTAAAATGGGAATCATAACCTACAGCTGCTGTAAGGACCAGGTATAGTATATATGGTGTCTGGCATTTTGTCAGCTCCAGATGAGCAAATTCTCCAAATTGTCCTTTTTCTTGAGGGAGATTAATGAGAACACAGTGCTGACTACCGATGAAACTGCTGAGTGTCTTATGAACATGAAATCTAGTGACACTTACGGACTTACTCAACGTGTATGTCATGAACTATGGTTTTGAGTGGGACTAGATTGATGCTGTCAACACAGTTCATACTGGATTCATCTAGAACTTTTGAAAATCATTGTCTCCTGTGAACACTACAGACCCAGAATCTCTGGCTGGCTGGGACTTGGCCATTAGATAATCATAAAACTTCGGAGGAGAGGCTAACAATGACCGGGACTCATAACCACTATTCAAGATGGCAGTGGTCACAGCCCAAGAAGCAGCCATTCTCTTTCTATATTGAGTCATAGAGCACTCTGCATTCTTGTGTGTGGGTGTGCGTGTGCGTGTGTGTGTGTCAAGGTCACAGCTAATAACAAATGGCACTCTAGTTTCTTTGGATTTTAGGTCATGGTGCCACTTTATTATTTAGATTTTGAGGTGCAAGAATTGGACCCAGGACTGAACAATGCTCTCAGTGTTCATTATCATTTTAATTTCCTCAAGAAAAAAAAAAGAGCCCAGTTAGGGGCCAGGGTTGAGCATCTATGATTGTATTGCCAGACCTAGAAGGTTTTCGGCTATTTCTATCCTTAAATTTCTGTGTTTGCCATAGAGAGAGAACACTTTTTGCCATCCCTACCAATCATCTTCCTGTGACATTTGTATGTAAAAACCAAGGAAAGAAAAATACAGAGTCATTTAGCCAGGTTCTTAGATCAGCGTTGACTACTCTGGCTATACCTGCAGAAGTTCTTAGGACAGCCTCAGCCCAAACCAGGCCAATTATAGATGGCTCCCTAAGCCATGAAGCCCACACCCTGGTGTTGTTAAAACGTTCCCCAGGTGGTTCTCAACGTGTAGCTCTATTGCGAAGCACCGGCTCGCATCGCAGTGACGTATTAGTGAGGCATTCGCTTACATCATGCTTCTCTTCTCTCCTCTCAGCTCCAATAGTCCACAACCCTGCTAAATCCAGAGTGGCTTTCATTCTGAAAAAAGCGAAGGCTTTGCATTTCCTTTCCATTTATGTCACAAAGCAAATTAGCTTCTGTCTATTATTTTCCCTTCGTCTGTCCCACCCACGCTGATGTTCACTCTTGTTTAATTTAGCAAATGCCAGTATTGAGAACTTGCTGTGCATGTGCATTCTGCTGCAGGCTGCTGTATAGGAGACCGCACTCACGCTGCTGAAGAAGCTGCTCAAGCCAAGTAACCCCAGTAGGATGCTCTACGGCCTAGAATGCAAACACAACGCCGGATGCATCGTCCCCATTGGGTCTCTTCCAAGCTCATGTGTGACCCACTGCATCCTCACTGTGACCTCAAGTGGTAGCTTAGTCCTCCTCAGGAATGGTGAGGCTTGGGGAGATTGGGTATCATATTCCGGGACACCTACGTGGTAAGAATGACTGAGATTCACCCTGGTATCTCCTCTTACAGTTGTGTTCCCAGCTGTACAATTGGGAGGGGGAAGCTGTCTGCAAGCACAGTTCATTGAAGCACGTATTTACCTTCGACCCTGGCAGAGACAGCAGGATAGCACGTTCGTGATCTGCCTGGGCTACAGAGTGGGTTAAAGGACACCCTGTGAAACTTAGTACAAACTCATCCCCAAATAAAAGCTAAAACTAAGTGAGGTAGAACACTTACCTAGCCAGTGTGAGGCCTTGGGTTCAATCCTCACTACCACTAGTAGCATATATCTGAGGCTGGTATTTCCAGCAGGAACGGTAAATTCTAAGCATTATTGCCACAGACTCAAGGAGTGTGTGTGTGTGTGTGTGTGTGTGTGTGTGTTGTGTGTGTGGTGTGTGTGTGTGTGTGTGTGTGTGTGTGTGTGTGTGTGTGTGTGTGTGTGTGTGTGTGTGTGTGTGTGTGTGTGTGTGTGTGTGTGTGTGTGTGTGTGTGTGTGTGTGTGTGTGTGTGTGTGTGTGTGTGTGTGTGTGTGTGTGTGTGTGTGTGTGTGTGTGTGTGTGTGTGTGTGTGTGTGTGTGTGTGTGTGTGTGTGTGTGTGTGTGTGTGTGTGTGTGTGTGTGTGTGTGTGTGTGTGTGTGTGTGTGTGTGTGTGTGTGTGTGTGGTGTGTGTGTGTGTGTGTGTGTGGTGTGTGTGTGTGTGTGGTGTGTGTGTGTGTGTGTGGTGTGTGTGTGTGTGTGTGTGTGTGTGTGTGTGTGTGTGTGTGTGTGTGTGTGTGTGTGTGTGGTGTGTGTGTGTGTGTGTGTGTGTGTGTGTGTGTGTGTGTGTGTGTGTGGTGTGTGTGTGTGTGTGTGTGTGTGTGTGTGTGTGTGTGTGTGTGTGTGTGTGTGTGTGTGTGTGTGTGTGTGTGTGTGTGTGTGTGTGTGTGTGTGTGTGTGTGTTGTTTGGGGCTGTAAGTTGACACTGGTGTATGCCTCTATGATTTTCCATCTTAGTTTTTGAGAAAGAGCCCTTCGTTGAATACCTGGTGCTCAATGATTGGCTGAAATGGCTGCACGGTGAGCCATGGGAACTCACCTGTCTCCCCACCTCTCCTCCCCTGCTCAGTGTTGAGATTGCAGAAGTGTGAAGTGTCTACTGTGCCCTGGGATCCTAACCCAGGTTCGCTTGCTTCTGTGGCTACCTTCTGAGGCATCTCTTTAACCCTCTACAAGTAACTTTTCAAACTTAAAAAATGTTGCTTATCAAAAGGGAACGTGACACTTTTCGGCCCCAACATCAATGCATCCCTAAGTTCTGTCGCTCTTGTCTTAGTACTAAGGTCAGATGTCACAGCTTGCTGGATACAGGACCTGGGATAAAGTCAGCAGGACAGGAAGCTGAATCATGACAAATGGGAACTGGAAGGAATTTGTAAATTGAGTCCATGTGGTGGGCTAGACAGAAAAGACTAAGAGGTAGTGAAGAAGAAATCAGGCCGTCCGAGCCAGGCTGCCCATCGGCAGCAGAACTGGATGTGAATCCAGAGGGCATGTTTTGCTAACAGCAAAATCCCCTACAGCCAACCCTGAGGCTCCAGCAGTCGAGCTGCAGTGAGGAGGGATGGGAAGTGGGAGGGAATGGTTCCTGTTTCCCTAATCCCTGGATGGATGCTGACTCACTCCAAGGCTTTTGCTTCGGTCGTACTGGAGGCCTCAGAAAACCCTGGCTCAATGTTATGTGAACATCACACCTGAAAATAAGCACAGGCAAATTCTCTAGTTCCAAGAATTGCTAAAAACAGTCAGGCGGACGCCTTACTTAATTTAGCAGAGAGGGAGAAGAGTCTTAATCTTGATGATAGTCCTTATTTTCCAGGACAAATGTTTACTTTGCCTCTACTCAAAATACAGTTCATTAAACAAACGTTATGTGACTCCCACATCCGTCAGCCATGTCCTGCTCTGGATCCACCGCTATCCCACCCCCATCCCCCAACCCTCTTCTCCTAAGTCAAGTGTGATGTAACCAACCCTGATCTCCTGTTCTATGCTCCGGGTTGAATACACAGATGCTTCTCTGCAGAGCAGAGCAGAGCAGAGACAGACAGTGAGGCTATAGCCATGGAATTGTCTCCCTTTAAGCTTCACAGGCTCTGCCAGATTGAACAGCTAGCTATGGTAGGTGGAGGGGAACAGCAAGTCTTAGTAGAGAGGGCTGAGGAGGCCAAACAAACCTCTTTCAACAAAGCTCCTATCTAGAGCAGGATGTTGTGGGGGTGGGTAGCCCATCTGCTTGGGGGTATTTTCACCCACTCAGCCCTCCTGGTTAAGATGGATGCCAAGCATAGCCAACCTGCAGTCATGAGCAGCCCTCAGAGATTGCCAGCTCCGGACTGTCTTTCTGCTCCCAGGGTATGTGGCTCCTGGGATAGAAGTTGGCTCACCAAAGGTCAGGTCAGCACACAGATCCATTTGGAGACAGGTCCGGAAGGGTGAAGGGTGAGCATCTGAGATGCTCTGCCCAGCCTCTCTTCTAGTTACTGTGTATCTCAAGGCCTCCAACAAAGCCAGAAAGAGCATCATCAAGGCAGCTGCTGGGCTAACCCCTGAGCACAGGTGAGATGTTCGACCATAGGAAAGGGTTTCCTGTTCCTGTGTTCCCTGCTCTTCCTTTCCTGAGCGGGGCCTTTTAAAAGATGCAGCGGGCAATCAGAACACTGCATCCTGGATTTCGGGGAACACAGTCTACCTGGAGATCCTGTTAGCACTAGACTCAGACTCGTATTCACAGACAGCAGGGCAGGAGCCTGAGCACTGCCATCCTGAAGAGTTCCCAGTGAGTGAGTGGGCCTTCCTAGGCTCTCTAGAGTGTGGGCAGCACGCTTAGAGTGACCCGTGTCTCACAGACAACTGCATCCTGTTTGTGACCTAGATGGGTCATGGAACAACTTTGCTGACAGAAGTCACCAGAACTCACTGGGTTCTCCCCTCTGTGGTCTGAAGTGATGTCCATTTGAATGGCATAGGATTCTTACTTTTCAGACCTCCAGAATAAACACAATACGGTAAAGTTCGGTAGGACTTCCAGCACCTCCCGATAATCCCCTTTCAGGTTCACCATCAACAGATGCATGGCCAGACAACCGTGCCTTAGAGAGAGACGAGAGCCTCAACTCATCTACTTCCATTTAGAGAGCAAGACCTTGCCAACAGGCCACGGGTTGGGTGGCTAGGAGGGAGAAGAATGCATTCCAACACCGCACTGGTCTACGAAAAGATGTGTGCTTTCTTTCCCTCTGAACCAACAGTCTTCCTGGGTTGCTC
The DNA here is from genome assembly GCF_011064425.1 of Rattus rattus. Taxonomy (NCBI): domain Eukaryota; kingdom Metazoa; phylum Chordata; class Mammalia; order Rodentia; family Muridae; genus Rattus; species Rattus rattus. Next base: position 19,031,505 of record NC_046157.1, read on the forward strand.
TGTTTCTCTCTAGTTCCAGAAAATATTGCCTTAAAGAGTGGCAGTAAAGAAACCACATATTTATTGAAAACATTTCAAGTAAATCTCACACAGATAAAAAGTAATAAAATGCCATGGTTTCCTAGGAAGTTATAAAATTACACGATCTCCCATAAACTTTTACCAGCACTACTTAAACTCATATACAGACCAGTGATTAACAGCAAAAACGAGAGCTGGAGAGATGGCTCAGTGGTTAAGAGCACTGTCTGCTCTTCCAGAGGTCCTGAGTTCAAATTCCAGCAGCCATGTGGTGGCTCACAACCATCTGTAATGGGATCCGATGCCCTCTTCTGGTGTGTCTGCAGACTATTAACAGTATACTTATATATAATAAATAAATAAATCTTTAAAGTGAGAACAAAACTTGAGTCTGGGAAGTGTAAGCCAGAGATCAGAGAACCCACCTATGAGTAGCAGAAGGAGCAAGACCATAACACGGGTGGGAGAGCGGCGGGGAAACTTACTGCCCACGGCAGCACCACTCTGGGAACTGCAGACTGCTCTGTCTGCTTCCAAGCTATCCCTTTTGAAAGCCTGCACTAACTTCCATCACTAGTTCTCACACCTCAGGACCCACGGACTCTGGCTCCAGGCCCATCTTCCCCACAGCCTAAACTGGACAACCGTGGATGAATTACTTCAGCTCGTATGAGTTTTCTTACAAAGGCGAACCAACCTTCCTCCTCTTTGTATCTGTAGGGATGAACTGAGCGGTGTGAGGTGGGGGCACACAGGGCACATTCTCTGCGGGACAATGAGAAGCAGCTCACCTGAGGCTTGGACTTCCATGATGTATTGGTGCAGGTCCTGGCCCTGCTGGATGACCTCGAATGTCATGTTGTTCATGGCAAGTTTCCGTTCTGTGTGGCGCTGTAGCCGCTGCTCTGCCAGGGTCAGGTCCTCTGTGTTGAAGTCATTCATCTGCCGGAGCAAGTCCTCATTCCAGGCATCCAGCTCTGCGGTGACCTGTGAGAAGTGCCACCATCAGCCGGAGCTCACTGGGTGCACAGGACACTGCTAGACTGCAGATCCTGGCCAAAACTTTATCAACTAACCCACCCCTCGCTGTCCTCTTTGACCCTTAAACTATATCCACATACACACAGCTTTGACAGCAATTTCAACGTCTATAGCAACAGCGAATGAATGGCTGCAAACATTTGTACGCTAAGTTAGAGTTTATAAAGTTTTGACATATTCATCTCATTGGGACCCTCACAACGACCCACTGAGGCAGGCAGTATGGAGATCCCCAGGCCTGCCTTCTAGAAGAGGAAACTGGCCTCACTCACACGGATGGCTGCTGTGGCTGCAGTTTGAGGGACTCAGTTGCTCAGTTCTCCTGACTGCAAAGACTTCAGCTATCACCTTACAGCTGTTACTGCAAAAATATTTCATAATTGAAGGAACCTTCAGAGCTCAGTAGTTAGTTTATTCCAGAAGCTGAAATTGGAAGTCAGAGAAGCCCAGAGAAATGACTCGGGTCTCATTATCAGTTAAAGAGCCAGGCAGGTTACTAAAGCCAGGGTCTCCCTTCTGGTTCTCGTGTTCCACTGTGTTAGAGTCTCTCTTCATTACAAAGGGTGATACCTGGAAAGAGTGACCAAACTAAGTGTATATGTGTGGTAGTCCTCTACAACAGTGGTTCTCAAGCCCATTGGGGTAGGGGTTCAATGACTCTTTCATAGCAGTCACTTGGGATTCATTAGAAAACACAGGTATTTGCATTAAGATTCATAATGATAGCAAAATTACAATTATGGAGTAGCGACGATACTTTTATTTGAGGATAATTTTTAAAAGATCTATCTATCTATCTATCTATCTATCTATCTATCTATCTATCTATCTATCTATCCATGTGTTTTGCCTGCATATATGCCTGCCTGACAGTAGAGGGCGCCAGGCCTTATTACAGATGGTTGTGAGCCACCATGTGGTTGCTGGGAACGGAACTCAGGACCTCTGGAAGAGCAGTCCAGTGCTCTCAACCTCTGAGCCATCTCTCTTGATCCCATTTGGTTATAATTTTATGGTGGTGGGCGGGGGTTACCACAACATGAGACATTGTATTAAAGGGTTGGAGCGTTAGGGAGGTTGAGAATCACTGATCTTGAAAATCAAGTAGATTACAATATACAGAAGCAGTAATGGTATGATGAAACATGGAGCACACAATAAATAAAAGCCCTGGGCTGATGGGGATTAGCTGGTTCATCCTCTACACCTTAGGTCAATCGATTCCACCTACTCTGCCTCCCGCCCTCTGCTAATTAAGGCCAAGTCTCTGCCCTCTATACATTCTCCACAATGAACCACAGAAAAGGGACTCCAAAGCACTGAATTACATTATTCCTGGAATAAAACTTTCTGTTATGTCTTCTCGTGTCGTGCCCAGAGGAGCGGAAATGGAAGTCTCTCTAGCTCATACATTTGCAGCATGACCCAGTAGTCTAAGCACATATCCCAGAGTCCTAGTGTAGTGGTTTTCATTGGGTCTAACCCAGCTGACAGGTGGCGGCCTCTTTCTAGTGAACAAATGCAAATTGTTCTAAAGTCCTCAGAGGACACCAGGATGTAGAAGCCAGCTAGAGGCAAAAGATGTGCCCTTGTATCCAGGTCATGGCTGTGCGGACTGGGCTGGGAAAGCAAAGCAGTCCTTTCTGGGCTGCTTGTCTGTGTCGCAGGATTCTGCCTGTCATCTTCGAAGGGTAAGATCTTTCGTCCAGCAAAACAGAAACAGATAAAAAGCACAGCAGCTGCCTTTGAAGCGGAGACTCAGGAGCTGCAGAGTTCCTCCCTCACTGCTCTGGGTTCCCACCCCACACCCCAGATCTTTCCAGGTCAACTCAGGGAACTACTGAGCTCAGCAGGGAAACCCATTGTGGAGGAGGCCTGGCAACCAGCAGGTTAGCAGGGAAACAGACTTCCACTGGATCCTTTTTCTTTTGAGGGACACTTTGCTTCCCAACATCAGATAGGGGTTAAACGGGGAATAAGAGACACCTCATTTTATAATAAGAGAACTTACAGAATGAACACGCCGTTATAAAAGAGGCATATAAGTATGCTTTTTGCTTTCTATAATTTTCGAAATTAGAATATGATTTACATGTAGCGCACATATTTTGAGCACTTAGTTCTGAGAGTTTTGACAGTTTCATACATTTGGGTGTATAGTCGTCACCCAAGACAAAATACACACCCGTCACCTCAGGGAGCTCATTCGTGATCATTTCCAGTCATTTCTGCCCTCCTTGCACAAGAAGACTCTTTCAGATTTCCGTCGGATATAACTCTGCCTAGTTTTGGGTTTTCTATGACCGAAATCGTAGCGTATATGTGCTCTACTGTCTGCCTCGCTCAGCGCGCTGCGTTAGAGGGATGGCTGTCGCATGTCGGTAGCTCATTCCTTGACGTAGAAGAACGGAACCCATTGTGCAGATGGTTCACAACGTACTTATCCGCTCTCCCGCTGACCAGTGTGTGGCTATTATGAATAAGGCTGATGGGAGAATTCTCATACCGCTCTTTCTGCTGCACAGCTTTTCACTAGCGTTGAGTGGAACAGGTCCATGTTTCTAAGCAACTGGTAGAGTTCTTCAAAGGGGTGATGACCTGCAATGGTCCTAGTTAGCAATGTATGGGGGTTCCAGTTGCTCTACAGCCTTACCAGCTTCTGTCATTGCTGTCTAACTTCAATGATATTTCTCCTTGGGGAGTGACACTTCAGTGCAGTTTTAAGTGTATGCCCCTCATGGTGATTGATGCGGATAATATGTGGCTAATTTTATATGCTCTGCTGGCCATCTGTAAATCTACCTTTATAAAGTGCTTTTGCCGTCAGTGTTTGGTTTTTGGGACGAAATATTGTATGACTTTAAACTCAAAGTCATCTACCTCAGGCTAAATGCTGGGATTCCAGGAGGGCACCACTCTATCCAGCTGATGGATTTTCTTCTGATTATGTATTTGTAAAATGCCCTTAATATATCTGGATATAAACTCTTTCTGAGACAATCTACTGAAATAGTCAGAACCTAACTTCAGGTCTATTCCTTGCTCGGACATAAAGGAAATTAGAACAAAACTAAAACCATAGCATGAAAGGGCATGTGTGTGTGTTGTATTTCAGTCTTAGCTTTCATTTCTATAAAATTGATCCCACAGTGGTTCTATTTTGTCACAGGAAGGTTCCAGACGGGTTCTAAGACCAGGGATCTTTAACACGGAAAGCTTTGAACTAGCTGGTGGTCACCAGAAGAAGGCTTCAGGTTGGAGGGAGAGGCGTAGAGGTCTGTACCTTGGGAGTATGTCTGAAACCAAGGATAAAGTAGGTGTAGTGGCCTGTGTGGAGGGTCTCTACACTGCCTCCTCTCCGCTCAGCCCCTACCATCCATTTTGATTGACAGAGGTAAGATGAAGCTCAAGTCTGCTGTGTGGCCTGAAGAACAAGGGCTTCCACAGCCTGTTGTTGGACATCTGACTCCCTAGACTAACTCCCGGGCCCTGCAATTGGCCTCCGATTTTCTCCCTTTCCTAGTTTCCTGAAACATGGGCAGCCAGAGCCATCAGCTAGTTTGCCTTGTATGTACTTATTCATCGGTTCCTGGAGAGGAGATTAGTCTCGGGAGCATCCTCTCACTGGGGTCTTTCCCACTGTCTTTCTAGGGCACAAGGCTGGCATACAACAGGGGCTCATTTTCTTCTTTTTTTAAATAGCTTCTAAATTCCACCCTACCTCACTGCTAATGAGCTAGGCTGGCTTTCCAGCTCTACCTTACGCCTTTCCGTGGAGAATCAGTTGGTTCGAGGCTGATTCTGAGAGTGAGCTCAGCTCCGCCACCACCTGCTGGGTCCCATGCTCTGAAATGACCTCATCAGCCTCCCAATCTGCTCAAGTCCTGACCACTCCTCAGAACACACCCTCCGCCACAAAGGGCTTCAGGGTGAGAGGCTATTCTCCGGCTTACCCCAAAACATGGGGGTTGGGGTTGGGGTGAGGCTCTGAGTGTGTCTGCTCACACAGAGACAAGACTGTGAGAACTAGAGCCTGCACCGGAAATGAACTTGGTGATTTAAGTGTGTTTGGAGAGAGTTTGGTCAAGCTTGGAGCAGAGCCTGAACCAAATGTGAGAGGAAATAGAAGGTTCCCGAGAGCACTCAGCTTTGTACTGGCCTACTTTGTCTTTCTCTTCCACTCAATTAGCGCCTCATCGACTCTCAGGCTGCTCAGGGACCCTGGTGGCTCTAGGGCCTCCAATCTTACCCACTCTCCTGATTTAGAGTTTTAGATTAGGATGGCTAAGCCCAGTGTGTGGCTAAAGAATGAGGCCCTTTTCAAGGGGCCCGAAGAACAACGACCTCTTTGAAAAATATTTTGGAAAGCATATTGTTCTAACAATTGTCTGTTCTAAAGACACCAGAAAGGAAATTAGATGAATAGCTAAAACTTTATTTATTAGAGAAGATTAAAAAGGAAGAAAAGAAGCCTAGGAATTTCCTATCAGAACAGATTCACCAAAATCAACTGATGGAAGCTGTAATCATTTCAGAGAGCCCTCCTCATGGGTTCCTCCCATTTCTAATCTTCTAGGTATTTAGGTCTGGAGAACTGTTAGCCCAAGTATTTTATTCTGTACCAAGTTATTTATTCTGTATAAAAATCTGTCTTCCTCTTCTCTTCTCCTTCCTGTCTTAATTCCTTTTCTCTAAAAATAAACATAAATCGGTGTGGTGGCTTGAATAGCTTGGCCTTTATAAACTCATATTATCTGAATGCTTGGTTCCCAGTTTGAGGAACTGTTTGGGAAGGATTGGGAGGCGTGGCCTTGATGAAAAGCTGTGTCACTGGGGGTGTGTTCTGAGGTTTCAAAAGCCCAGGCCATTCCTCTCTGTTTGTGCTTATGGAGCAGGCTGCAAGTTCTTAGCTACTGTTCTAGTGCCAGCCTGCCTCTCTGCCTGCTGTCATGCTCCCCACCATGATGGCCATGGGCTCACCCTCTGAAACTGTAAGTCTCAATAAACTGTTTCTTCTATGAGTTGCCTTGGTAATGGTGCCTTAGCACATCAACAGAAAAATAACTAAGAAATTTAATATATATATATATATGTATTTTTTTTACTTTACTTGAATGTTCTAAGTTATTATGCTCTTTGAGTGGATCAATAAATTAATTGTTTGTGGCCTTGTGTAAAAACTAATTTATCACTTCAAAATGGTATACTTACCATTTTAAAGTAGGACATTTTTGTAGGTCAATGGAAAATACTTAGCTTTCAATTTTCCCATTTTAAGAAATGTCAAATCTTTCTCCTGAGGGGTTTTCTAACATACATCAGTTACTCATCATGTACCTGGCAGAGCTTGAGGGCTGGATATTCCTTTCTTCTGGGCAAGCCACATTCTTAGCCATATGGTTCGTCTCTTTCCAGTACTTCAAAGGCACATAGCATTGAACCTAGATGGGACTATCCCTTTATTTTTAAAGACAGCTGAGTTTATCTGTGCTCAGATCCACAGCTCCAGATCTGCCTGCCAATTGCAGAAGGACCTGAATATGTCCATCAGAGATCTCTGATAATGTACTGAAAATGGTGGCTTTCCAGAAAACTCAAGCTGAATGAATGAATATTAGTGAGATTTTTAAATTTTATTTTCATTCATTTATTTATTTCTGTAAAGAAGGTAGTGGGAGAAACCTCCCAATGATTCTTATATGAGCTTAACAAAAGCATTAATACCTGCTAATAAGTAATTTAATATTACTACTAATTATTATTAAATAAATGTTTTGAAGGAAGTTTTACTTCCTTGTATCTATTATGTGAGTCCTTCTCACAAGTATGCTACAGTGATTGCTAAGAGGGAAAAATTTAAAACATTGCCTCAACTAGATTTTATTTATTTATTCTTTTGGTATGCTCAGTATTCAATTCTTTGCAGTATCATGAAGTAACGTAGTAAGTAAGATAACATTAACAAAGGAAAGATGATGAAGCTAGATGAAGTGATGGGGTCCCTAGATGATCACTGCCCACTGTGAGTCCCTGGAGTGCTGTGCTCCCTAAACACCAAAGAGTCCCGATGATCCGGGCCAACATTTCAGACCTCTACGACTTTGACAGTGACACTAAGTTAAAGTCTATTTTGTGTAAGCTATAGGACTGGGCAAACATGAGAAAAGGAAGGAAAAAAGGAAAAAAGGAAGAGAGGACAAATGAAAAAAATTGAGGAAATCTATCATTTAAGTTAGAAAAAGAAGTAGTTTACCAGGAGCACTTACCTGAAGGGAGGGAAATAACAACAAAAGGCAGACAAGTTAGGGCCTGGAATCATTGGAAAGCCCCGGCCTTGATGTTCTGGGAGAGGCCAGAGTCGTAAACAGGACACACTCTCAGTATGGGCAAGAGGACAGGGCGTAGCCAACTATAGTCCCTTCATCAGAGGACAGTAAAGAGCAGTGGTGCCCTTCTAGAATGATCTAGGAATGCACCCCACACAGAAAAGAAATCTATGGATGTTCAGATACAGGAGACACCCACGATAGTCTACTCAAACATTTCCAGGAATTTGAAACTTTTTTCTCTATTTTTTTTTTAATTTCTAGTTTTCCCAGGAGACAGTCAAAGACAAAAGTATAAAGGGATCAGAGATTTTGATTCAACGAAATAATGAAATCCTGTTTCTTTTTCTTTCTTTCTTATTCTTGTAGTGGGTTTGGCCTAATGCTGCTTATGTTATGTTAATTTGGGTCCCCAAAATTGTTGGAGCAAGAATGTGCAGGTCTGCACCTAAGGCCCTGGGAGATCCTGTCCCCAGTTGGTTCTGATTGGTAAATAAAGTTGCCGGCAGCCAATGGCTGGGCAGGGCAGACGAGACGGGACTTTTAGGATTCCCCGGCTTAGGGACAGAGAGGAAGGAAGGAGAAGGAAGAAGGAAGAGGGACAGAGAGCATAGCCACCATGTAGGAGCTGAGGAATAGCAGCCCCAAGAGGGCTGCTTGACTGGGTCTAGAGCAGCAAAAATGGAGTATAGATTTTAGTAAGTAATAATTCAGGGATATGGGAAAGAGGTGGATTAACCACCTAGAGGTTAGGAAACAGTCCAGCCATTGATCTCTAAGGCTTATCAAAATATAAAGGCTGTGTGTGTGTGTGTGTGTGTGTGTGTGTGTGTGTGTGTGTGTATCTTTTATTCAGGAACCCAGAATATTGGGGCAGATAGAGAGGAATGTGCCACTACCACTAGGACCAATTTGAGTATTTAATTGGGCACTGCTACACATCCCCAATCCTCTACCAGCTGACCTTCTCACTGGGTGCAATCTCATGAAACAAAACAAAACAAAACAAAACTTTGTTTGCAGCCCAGCTGGGCCAGTTGTTGCCTATTCTGTGCTCCCCAAGCTGTGTGATGTAAGTCCCTCCCTGTCATCCACTCACTATGCTGATGACTCTGTCTAAGTGCTTCTTCCAGCTCCCTAAAATGGCAGGGATCCTAATGGCAGCACATTTTCTGATGTAGGAATCTGATAAATGTCCACTGAGCTGAATTTCGATGCAGGAGAATAGCCAAGAGAGCAATCACTTTATAACCTAAGACACTAACATCTACACATGCAGTCAGCTGAGAAGCTAAGAGCACCAGTAGGTCACAACTTGCTTTTCCTTTTCTGGGCAGAAGCTTCCTCTCGTGATGACAAACCTTCCTGGTTCTGTTTGGTCCCAACCCATCCTCATATGAACCCGATAACTTAGAGTCAACTGTTTTATTCTTCACTAGGCTTAATATTGCATATAACTTTCAAATGCATGAAGCAAACTTTGCAATTATAGAGTGAGAGATATTTTTAAAGACTATATATGTGGTCTGTAGTTTTCTTTTATAAAATTACCTACTTAGAGTCTATTTTCTTGGCATCATTTTGAGTAATCTTTGGGTGTGTGTGTGTGTGTGTGTGTGTGTGTGTGTGTGTGTGTATTTATGTGTGTGCTCACCTCAAGGAACACCCTAAGTTAGTCACTGATCATAGGAAAAGTCTCCCTCTATAAATATGAATCTATACATGTTATCTGCACACATATTTTATAAGAGCTGATGAAAAGAAATTGCAACATTTCCCCAGAGTCTCACTAGTAGATTGGTGTGCATCCCACTGTAGCCAAGAGGCAGGTGGCTTTGTGTAGTACAGTAGGAGAGGGCTCCTTAGAGATGGAAACAGCCACAGGCAATCCTGAGAGGCTGCCCGTGGCCCGCCTGTTCACTGTTGTCAGCATATCTAAAGTTATTACCTCTTCATGTCCCCATTAAATGGATTTACCTATTATCTAGTTTCAACTAACCCAACCCTGGACAAAGACATGTGGCCTAGCAGGCTTTCTGCAAAGAAAGTGATGTTTGGAGATAATTCAAATCCTGGAAGCAAAACCTTCCTGTCAGCTACATTATGAGCTAAAGAGACAGTGGCAATCAAATCAGATCTGTTAAACAAGCAAAAAAAAAAAAATAATAATTGGAGACTATCTGAAGTCTACATGAAATCTGAAATTTCAATACCTCATGGAAAAGTTAGGCCACATCCAAAAGGTAGTATGGAGTGTTGGGATTGCTAGACAGTGACAGACCATTTTTATAATTAAAAACTATCAAACATATACATGCAGGGGGCTATATGTTCAAAAATATTTTACTGAAAATGTAAATAACCAAAAAAATGGAGACTACTGGCTTATGTCTATTTCTAAAAATATTTTATATTAATTTCTGATTATCCTAACTGTAGAAAATTTAGAAATGCAAAAAAAATCAAGGATAAAATAATTACCCAAGTTATTGCCACCCTGAAATATATGTTATTATCACTTGTCTTCTGCTGTCTTCTATCATGATGAATTTATGTGGATGCCTTTCACAGAGGAAGGCTGAGCCTACAGGGAGAACTTCACAGGACCTCATGATGCATTCTGAGCTTCTGTCTACTTAATCCAAGACAGGAAGCCCAGGAAGGGATGGCAGGAATGTAGCCACACCCTGCTACTGAACTTAGAATATCCGGGATGCTTCACATCCATGGTGGGTGCATTAGATCTCATTCCTATTAATGGGAGAGCACATGTGACCTCTCTACTAGGTAGAGAGACAGGGGAGTGATTTGTGCTTTCCTCCATGTTTAAGTTAATTAGCTGATCTCCGCCATCAGCGAGATGGCTGAGGAGCCATGCTTACAACCCCCAGAATTCAGGGTGGCGGGCCCGTTCCACTTCCAGACATCCCTAGAAACTTGTACTGTGTCCACCCAATGTCTTCCTTTGGGAACAGAACCAGAGCTACAGGTCCCCCATAGGCACTGCCCTCGCTTACGTCAGCTCTGCCGTGGCTCTTTTCACAGAAACCACCTTCAGTTTCACACTCAGAAGCTTCTCCATTCCCACATTGAGGCATAGCTGGTATTTGAAACGACTTCATTACCCTTAAAAATAACTTCTGACCATCTGACTGGAGGCAGAACTCCCCCTAGGTCTGGCGGGATTTCCACTTCTATCTAGGATCAGAGGCAGCACCACCTCCTCCCAGATGGGGACAAACCCTCTGAAACCCTGACGTCATATTCTGTATCAAAAGATACAGAATCGAGCCACTGTATTTATCTCCTTCATTTTATTGGGCCCTGGCACCATTTCCCTGCTGCATACCAAGTGTTCCCAGGCACTGTCCAGTACTAGGGGAAGGGATCTTACACGTAGAACAGCTCAAGAATGGAGATTCTGCAAGTGAAAGGAAAATCCTTCTACTAACATTTAAATGAGGTCTGCGGTTACCGTACTTGACCTGCACTTGCATCTCTCTAAGAGTCTATTTTCTACGCATGCTTTAGATTGCCTTTCAGACATGAAACTGAACTTCCCAGAACCACTCTAGGCAAACAGAACCTGCTAATACGTGCCAGATGACAGCAGTGTGTGGCTGATCTCCAAGTAAAGCCGACTCACTAATTTGGGACTAAACCAGTACCTCTGACCCATGGCCTTCTAATCAATAAATCTTGAGCATCTGACCCTCAGGTAATATTATTCCCTTCAAGCATTACTCGATGTGGAAAGAAGAAAAAGGAAGCACACAGCAGTCTAGTCAGAAGAACTTCATGACAGCAGGGCACAGTGGCACAGGCCTGGGATCTCTGTGTACTGCCCTGTCTCAGGAAACAAACAAGGCAGGTAAGATGGCTCAATCGGTAAGATGTTTACTGCTGGACCTGACACCCTGAGTTCAGTCCCCAGGACCTACATGGTGGAAGGAGAGAGAACTGACTTCTGTAAGTTGTCCTCTAAACAAAATAAAACAGAACAAAGGCCAAACAAGACCCCAACCAAACAAAAATAGGGCTGGTGAGATGGCTCAGTGGTTAAGGGCTTGTTCTTACAGAGGTCCCGGTTCGCTTCACAGTAACCACTTGGCAGCTCAGCATCTACTCCCTTTCCTTGTGGAATATTCTCATCCCCAGAAGGTTGCAGTAGAGCTCAGGGAGAGCTCTACATAAGCTAAATGCAGCCTCTTCGTCGGTGTTTCATTCCTGCCCAGTAGACAGTGGTGGCTTGTACCCTTCCTCTTTCCCTTCATCTTGTGATGCTGGGACTATCGTGTTCACACGGCACATTGCATTGCTTGGCAACACATTCTTTCCCACATGCATCTTAACTGTCCCTTCAGATATGCTTGCTACCACATGCCACTTGAAATCCTTTTGAGTGCAGATGTGGAATCCATGAAAAGTGAAAGAAAAGCCACACAGCCACAGAAACCAGGTGAGAGGTAATTAAAACATACATTTAGAACATGTTTTTTTGTGTTTTTCTTTTTTGGTGTGGTGGTGGTGGTGGTGGTGGTGGTTTTGGTGGTGTGTATGTGTTCATAAGGACGTTTTAAACACTAGTCAAGTTCTCAGCTACTAAGCTACATCCCTAGCCTACCGTAGAACACGAAGTCTTGAAGTAAGCCTGACCAGGACCCCCATGAGCTCTCAGCAGAGAATGGGGTAGGAAGATGATAACTTTCAATGCTGGTTTTCTCTTTTCACTCTTTGTTCCAGGATTGAAGAAAAAGGCAGCTGTTGCCTGGACATTTCTCTGGTCCTGCGTTGGCTATTAACTGGGATGTTGACATTTTCAACATTTAAAAATAAAACCATTCTTTTACAACTAGTTTAATGAAACTTCCCACAAATCTAGCTGGGGAGGTTGGTCCCTATAAACTCTGATGTTCCAACTCCAGGGCGATTTAGAGATTAAAAATTAAAGTTAAGAGGAAATGGTAACCGGAGTTTGGTGGTGGAGCGCTCGACTAGGTCGTGAGAGGTGCTGGTTACCACCCCTACCACAGCAAAATAAAGAAAACCAGCAGAGATGTGTTAGATCGAGGAATAGCCGCTCCGTTATCACAGTCAAGGGCAAAGAGAAAAGTGTGCTTTAAAAGGGTCTTTACCACCCTCAGGAGCAGCCATTCCTTGCATGCTGCTGGCTTTCCATACACCGGAACCTCTACTGGTGTGGTTTTAGTTACAGCTTCAGAACAGAAAATTATAATAATAACAACTCTGTGAGGCAGTTATTACCGGTTGGTACCAGAAGGGCATGCTAGGGTAACTCTGATCTTCCAGAAGTGAATCATAGACCCCTTCCCCCACACTCCCAGTGCTGAGGTACTAGGAACAGAGGGCTTTATATGTAGTGGGCAAGTGTTCTACAACTAAGCAGACTCCCAGAGGCCCCTTGGGGATACAGGTCTTTCCCCTTGTAGCTCCCGACATTATGACTGCTGTGTGACTTCTGCTAAGGCCTGGCTTGAGTGCCTCAGTCAAGGGGGCTGCCTAACTTTGACACTTCTCCTCGGGAAGTCATGGAATGCTCAACAGCCAGCCATGCAGTCTTTTAGGATCCACACAAGAATGTAATGAACAGTAGCCATCCAGGGAAACGATCCACAGACGGGAAGTTAGCAGAGGACCTCTGCTTAGCAGTCAGGATGAAGGGGACTGACCAGAATAGATCTAGTACGAGGTGATTTCTGTGAGTTCTAAAGAAACGGCTGGACACCCGATCCTTCTGATCTCTCCATCCTCCAGGCCTATGGATGCAGCAGTGGCTTGGCCTGGAATGCTTCTCTCGGAACACCCACTATCCCCCTCTCCTCCTTTCCCGTCGTCGCCCACTTCCCCCTACCTCAATGGTGTACTGTTCGAAGATGCGCAGCTGCAGGAAGATGTCCAGCTTGATCTTCCGCTCGTGAAACAGCTCTTCCATCTGTACCTGAGCATCGTCCAGCTGCTGGAGGACAGACTCGATATGGCTGATAGAACTGCTGTGGGGCGTCTTGTTGTTGGACACAGCTGAGTCCCTGTGGCAGAGTCGGGGAAGAAGACAGGGAGAGGCCTTGCTATGTTAAGAGTGATGGGGGAGCAGATGGCAAGGTGGATCAGGTCAGTCATTAACAAAGCAATCTATGGAAGTGCCACTGTGACCCGACACCATCTTCTTGGCAAGAGAACCAGGGATGAATTCATCTTCTTTGGAATTCATACCTTTATTTCCAAAATGTGTGCTCTCCTATCCTCAAAGGGATAGAATAAAATAAGGTAAGAGAAGGGGCATATAAATATCAAAGAAACAGAAAAGTTCCATGCACACGTGTAGTTTAAGACACAGCTTTAACACACACATGCACATATACAGCAGAATACACAGAGGTAGACAAAGGGATTGAAAAGCAAAATCAAGACCTGTCCTATTTCTGCCTCATAGGACTATTAAAATGACATCATAGGTACTAAAAATTATTCGCCTACTTCCCGATGCTGCGCTTGTGCTGCTGTTCTGAAACAGACTGCTAGCTACAGTTAGGGAAGCATTGGACCTGCACTCTATAAACATGGTTTAGGTTCCTGCTGTGACATATGTAGGCTGGTGGCCCTGGGAAGTCACCAGCCCGAGCCCTAGTTATGTCCTTTAGGGAATGGACTTTTGACGCCATACTTTGCTGTAAAGTAGGCAGTTGTGTGAACCGTGATCAGGAGCACGCTATAGGAACCGAGTGGCATGAGGGAGTGACAAGGGTTTCCTAGGGCACAGTCGGTCTGGGAGAGTGAGGCTAGATGACACGAATGGGACAAAAGACAAGGGTTTCAGAGAGGATGGATTTGGATTTGGGATTTAAAGAAAGAGACGTACTCATCCATGGAGAAGGGAGGGCGCTGCTCCCACAGTGGTCTACACAAAAGTCGTAGGGATGAGAAACACATTGCAGAGTGGAATGACTTTGGGGGTGTTGGGCCCACCAAAGGGATTACTCATGGGAAAGCTAAAGAGCTCCCAAAGCTTAAATAAATTCTGTAGAACTTGGAATAAGCAGAGCTCTAATATGTGAACTAAACAGGCACACCTGTTATTTTGTGACCACCTGTGTCCTATGTGGTATAAGAGGTCAGAAGGCAAAGGAGAGACCATTAGTGTTACATTCTCTCCTCAGCAGGTCCCAAAGGCCAGGGACTTTTAGCTCAGGCTTGTCTCAGAAGCAGCAGGGCCTGAGTGCAAGCTATCTGTCCCTGAAGGTAACGAGAGCTCTTGCTATGTCTAGCAGCTTTCCCTGTGCCACTCAGAGGGCCACTAGCCCTACCTCCTACTCTCGGGGCAGCAGGGTGGAAGATGGGCATGGTTTTTAATCTCCACTCTTGTGTGACTACCCCAACTGTTAAAGAAGAGGTGTGGTTAATAATGTGTACCAAGTGTTTGTTGAATGTTTTCCATTGGGAGGATCTGGCTGTCCTCTCAGTTCACTCCCCCATACAGCATCTAGAAGAAAGATAATGTTTTCTACCCTGCTTTACAGCGTCTGTGTAGCGTCATCGTAGGAATCATAGAGACAGTACACAAGCAACTCAGAACTCCAAAGTAGAGTGTCAGGAGAACACTGAACACAGAGGTCCTGTTTCCAAGGAATACAAGAGGTCCTGCCTGTGTCCACTAAGCTCCACCCACTCCCAGCTCTTTGGCAGTCTCTGATGTCAGGGAGGGAAGTAGAGGATCGAGTCAATCCCGGAGATAACATGAGTGTCACCATGCTCTTGGACACGTGCAAAGGGTCCTTGCTACAACCCATCATCATAAACGTTATAGAGCAGGCGCCACTCACATCATGGCCTCTGCCATCACCGAGCAGCCTTAAGCCCTTGGGCACTGTGCAAGCCTAGCAGTTGGGAGGAACGTGTGGCATCTGGGCAGACCCGGCTCTGCAATGAGTAAGAGCGGCCAACCAGCTTGTGAAAAGCGTTTCAAAGTTCTGACAAAACCATCACGAAATCCTACAGCTGACAGAGAGTCTAGAGCACATGCCTTAATTATACAAACAAGACGGTTGAGACGCGGACAGCCTAAGTGGCTGCCCACCAGTTAGACTTTTTGTTAGAAGCAAATGACAGCAGAGCTTCCTAGGTAGGCAGACAAGACTGTCACACATTATATATTCATGAAGGTGAACCGGGAGAGAATGGCAAAGAGGCTGTCTTGTTAGTATGCAACAGGAAAATTCCGTACACCTCATGTGCATGTTTAGAATAGAAATGATTAATTTCCAGCTGAAAGAAAAGCATACCAGGGCCTCTTAAAGGTAATTTTTCATTGTTTATTTAATTGGACAATTGGAATGGGGGAAAAAAAGCTTTCTCCAGTTGAAGTGATACCCTGAGGCCTCAGGGCTGGCCTGGGACTTGTCGATGAGATTACTTCTGTCTATAGCTGGCAGAGGTCCCAGCACTTGGTGATTTGGGGGCAGGAACAAGTCCCCGAGGGCAGGCATCATTAGCACCATCAAATCCTATTTATGCAGCACCTGGGCATGGGGCTGGTTGCTGAGAGCTTGCCTAAGGCTTAGTGACACTTTCTCTGAGGAGCCAGTGCCCTTGACAGGGATAGGAACTAAACACTGATGCCACCAGAAAACAATGAATGGGGTGGGCAATTCTAAACAAGTACATGCTTCCAACTGTGCCTTCCTGATCTACTCAGTCGTGTGTGGTAAGGTGACAGCAGAGGCCTTTCATTATCCAGACAGAAAGGGACTGTAGAAAGGTCATAATGGGTGACATTCCCTACATCCTCAGGGACCCAAAGCAAAGCAATGGTGCTACAAGGATTCAGAGTGTGGCCCAAGAGCGAATGGTGGATGTGAGCAGAGGAAGCCCTGGATGATGAGTGTGTGTGAGTGTGTGTGTGTGTGTGTGTGTGTGTGTGTGTGTGTGTGTGTGTGTGTGTGTGTGTTTGGCACAAACTGGCCATATCATGGATCATAGCCTCAGCCCCATAGGACAATATCAAGACCTCCCCTACTACCTCCAAGTGAGGCTGGGAGAGATGGCATTCTCTGGTCTATGTGGATGTTTATGACGTATATAGAAAATGTCCACTCTAGATTTCTCCCCTTGGAATATCTATGGTCTGAAGACTCCCCCTACAGAGACTGCTCCTACCGAGATTAGCTAAGCCTGTGTGTTTGATTCAGCTGTATAACATAAACCCAGACTCCTAGCGCAGCTGTATGCAAGAGTCCCTCTTCCCTGGTTGAGTGTGTAAAGTAAACAAGCCAGGCTCCTCCATCAGAGACCCCGGTTCACTGGATCCCAGCTTTTCTGTGTGTCTGGATATTTTTTTCTTCATTCTTCCACTGCCACAGGAAGGTACCTCCCTGGAGCCGTGCTGGATAAAGCAGCTGGATAACACGATATTTAACAATGTATCTCTTTGCACGGCCACATATGTCATCATGCTTAATGAAAATGCTATCCGTCTTACTGGTTGCTGAACATCACTCTGGGTGATAAGTAATGCTCTGAGGCATCCATTATTGCTTTCCTGGAACACTTCAGTCTAAACTCAAGCTGGATGTGGTACAGGCATTTGTAAGTCTTACAGACAAAGAAATGGAGGCTTACACAAGACCACAAAGCAGGCTGTGGCTGACTCAAGACAGGGACAGGACTTATCTGGTGTCTAGCCCGAGGCATTCCCCACTGGAATCACTGCCCATGCTGACCTGGCCTCGGTGGGCTCCCCCAGGGAGGGAGGCGCTGACCTGAGCTGCTGGATAAGGTCTTCGCCTTCCTTGATGACATTGAGAGTGGCGTCCAGGGTAGCGGTCTGCTGCTGCTGGAACTGCTTGATCAGTTCCTGGACCGCATCCACAGAGTCTGCACAGACATCCTCCAGCACCTCCTTCTGAAGGTCTTCCATCCATGTCCACAGCTGTGGGGGAGAGAGCAGAGACTGTACTGGGGGCCGGAGAGAGAGGCCAGCACGGGGCAAGGGCAACAAGAGCTGGAGAGGAGTCAGCTCCTTGACCAGGAGTCTCTGTCCTCAGCTCCTAGAGGCCAGTGTGTGCTGCTAAACAGATACTCATCACCCATCACCGGCAAGTTCACTTCACGAGTGTTGGCACAGCCTACAGATGGAAAACCTAGTATTTCAGCGAAACCTGCAGGTTTCTTAGATCAAAGAGATTCCTCATCTTTGAGAGACCAGGATGAACAGGAGACTGGAATGCACAAATATTTTCTCTTTTAGAAAGGAGAAAATGAGGGGCTCTGTATACTCCCTCCAGGCAGCCAAACATGGACGGCTTCCTAGAAATTGATCATGGTATTGCATAGAACTGATCATACTGCAAATATTCAAAACGACGCCACCCAGTAAGAGCCAAGTGAAGATTAACTGTGGCCTAAGCCACACTAAACTGTTTCATTCTTTTTAACGTTGCTCGGTTATTTAGGAAGTTAATTGCTAATGGTGCAGCTTTACTTAACGTCGGCGAAAGGACCAGGCAGTTCTGCGTTGTAGCCAAGATGCTGAAATGGGGCTGAGATGACATTAGCTGCTAGACTGCTTTAAAGAAGCTAAGTCTAGTGTTTTGAATGAACGATCAATGAAGCAGTGAAGGGTTGGAAGAATTCCTGAAAACTCTCATTCACTAATTGGTTACATTCGCCTAGTGTAGTGGGTGTTTCAGCCATTTCCGGACCCTCTCCTCCAGATCTACTGGAGCCGAATCATGGCCCGTTGCTCCCCATCACATAGTTGAGCGTGCAGTCCCTGCTCTGTCCATTCTTTCTCTTAGAACACATATGGTGAGAAACTAAAACAGCTTTACACAAAGAGCGGGCCTAGTCTGAGACCCTCCAGAACCTTGGTGGGGTAGAGTAGTTGAGAGCCCTCCAGTGATTCATGAAGGTTAGCTCTAGCAATGTCACCAGCAGGACCAGGAAGGGTCGGCCACAGCTGCTGTCTGTCATATACATCAGGGCAGTCTTAGAGAAGGGCAACCAAGAAAAGCCAGACGGAAGGGACAGCCAAGGAAGACAGACGTGCAGGGTTGGGGTGAGGGGTGGGACGCAGGGCAGCAAGGTTCAGGGATGAGTGGTTCATCAAGGAAATCATGTCATCCTACCGCTTCTTCCTGCTGATTGGCTGTTCCACTGGCTGTACGTGGTGACCTTTAGGGATGCTGAGAGGACCACATCCCCACAGGCGAACATCTCCCTTAATCACTTTGAAGAGATTGTTTTATTCTGCCTTTCTGACACTGGCCTTCTTTTTTTGCTTCTTAGATAAATACCATGCCAGTTTGGTAACTGAAATGGAAGGGGAAGCCGTTTCGCTCTTGAGACCATGCTCCTTTTCAAAGACTGGGCTGATCTACTTTCATTCTGGGGAAGGCAGGTGTGCAAGACACGTGCATATGTGTTTGTGACGTGTGTGTTTTTATGAGTAAAAAAGGGTATACAGAATGCTTTCAATAAAAAAAAGAAGAGGGTATTTAACACAGCCGTCCAATTAAGAACTGATATGATAACTCGGTCTAATTTTTACCTTAACATTCACATTATTTTAAAAAGTTCAAAAATGACAGCATTTCTAAGGAAACATAACAAGACGGGAAAATTCTGTCTGGACAGTCTCTGCAGAAGATGACCTGGACTACAAAGCCTCAGGATGTAGGCTGGGACATTTCTCCTGTCCCCAGCTCTCTAGACCAGCAACCTGCCTGCTGCCCATGTGGCCTAGGAAAAGGAAGACATTCAAAGATGGCGTAACCTGTGCCATCTCTGGGTGCAAAGGGGCCTACGCATATCCTATCACCCCCCTTCATGAAGTGGTTCTTCTCTTTGAGTAGCTGTGAAAAGGTCGTGACTCTGAGGCTGAAGGGGCAGGTACGACGTCTGCGTGGGTCTTCATTGGGCCCTCTGCGTAGATGTTATTCATGGCTGCTGGCCTGGAGTTTTTGTGGGACTCACAACAGTGGCAGTGGACATTTCTCTGACTCTTCTGGCTGCTTTTAAAACTCCCTTCCGTTGCCTTGTCCAGCCTAGATCTGAGGGCTTTCGTCTTGTCTTTTTGGGTCTTGTTTTGTCATGTTTGGTTGTCATCTCTTGGAGACCTGGTCTTTTCTGAAGAGGGAATAGAGGCAGGAGTCGGGTGGGGAGCGGTGGGGAGGGGATGGGTAAGTGGAAGGGTGAGCTAGGAGAAGTAGGAGGGGAGACTGTGGTTGAGATGTATTGCATGAGAGAAAAATCTATTTTCAACGAAAAGTTGGTGATTTGATAAAGATGCAATACTCGAAGTTCTCAAAAATAACATTACATGAAAACAGAGGCTGTGATTTTGAGGGGTTGTATCGTCGTGTAGGTGCAAAGTACGTGCTCACAGACTTGTTCGTGAGTGCAAATTGAAAACAAACATATACTCTTTATTTATTTCATTACTTATGTGTATATGCGTGTTTCTATGCATGTGCATGTGCATGCTGGTGCCCATGGAGGCTAGAAGTTGTGGAGTCTCTTAGAGCTAGAGCCACCCAGCATGGATACTGAGAACCAAACTCGGGGTCTCTGAGAGAGCAACAAGCACTCTTAACTGCCAAGTCAGCACTCCAGCCTAGAAGTACAGTTTTTAAAAACCAAGCACAACATCCCAAACTTTTTGATATATTTCTTTATAGTCTTTATTTTAGGTGCGATCAATATCGTGGTCTTCCTGGATAGTCATGTCGTTAATGATCTTCAGCCATGTAGATTACCGAATGGCTGTGCAATGCTCTATCATATAAGATGCACATCACTTGCTCAACAAATCAGGGTGAAGCATTTGTGTGGCCTCTAATTATTCAAGGCTGAATAGCATTGGGATGAAATGATCAGATGAGTTCAGCCACCAGATTCCTAAGGTTGAAAAGAATTCACAAAGACGGCGAATAGGATTAAAAAGACTTTTTAATCTGAGGAAGAAATGAGGTAGAATGTTATCCTATTCAAATATTCTGTTTCCTTTCTGATGTTATTAGAGTGAACCTTTTGGTATGGAAGACAGACAAGAGGCAAAATCATGAACTTGAGTTTGCATAGACATAGGGAGTCTAGATGAAATCATTTATAAAGATGTATAGCCAGTTGTCACACAGAAACCATCCTGTGATGACATTCCAGTGTATGTCAGCTCTGCCAGCACTAGGGCAAAGCTCTAACAAATGACTGGAGGGAGGAGGGATGGAGAGGACAACCCTAACAGTAGACCTGACTGTCAGTCCTACTCTACACAGAAGGCCAGATGCTTGTCTTAGAGTCAAGCAGGAGTCAAGGGCGAGTGGACCAGCACCAAGAATGGGGATTACTTGTGAGTCTATGGGATGGCCAGTCTCGAGACATATTAAACTGGAGAATCAAACCCTAAGAGTGCTTTCATCAGTACACTGACAAAATCCCACCTGCCCACCACACAATGTGTACTCTGCCTGCTCTTCAGGTCCCCAGGAAAGCTCCTGCTGGAGAATTTAACTAATAAACAAACTATGGGCATCTCTCTTCTTCTTTGCCCCCCTCCCCTTTTGCTTTTGGTAACATGACTAGCTTCCCATCGTCAAAGAACACAAGCAAGACTACATTTCTTAGCCATGATCTATCTCCTCTTCAAGTCCCTGTAAAGGAGGAGGAGGAAGAGGAAGAGGAGGAAGAAGAGGAGGAGGAGCAGGAGGAGGAAGAGGAGGAAGAGGAGCAGAAGGAGGAAGAGGAGAAGGAAGAGAAGGAACAAAGAGAAGAAAGAACGGAGGAGAGGTGGAGACAGGAGAGGAAGAAGACCGCTATAGACAGCAGTTAAGAGTACAGCACGTCCAGGCTGAGCATCCTTTATCCACGAAGCTGAAACCCAAAATGGTCTGAAAATGCCAACCCTCTCCCTGTATTATTTGAGACTTTGGCATCAAGTATGTTGGACAGGATTTCAGAAGGTGCGTGAAGCTGCACCACTGGGACACTCTGCGGCCGTAGACAAGTTCTCTCCTTAACACTCCTCATTTGAAATTATGGATAGTAAACTGCGAGGGCATCAGGAAGATTACATAAGGTGATGTACTTAGCAAGCAGCGGGTATTACTTAACAACGCCAACCCCGCCTAATACACACTTACAATGTTCCTACTTAGAATGAGCCAAACCTTAGGTGAAGGAAATCGCCTATACCGTTTCAGGCTCACTTGTTATCAATTATTAAGTGTCAACATCTAACGGGGGAGAGAAAAAAGAAACAAAACAGAAGGGGAATTTGGGTTTGTATTAGAATAACATACTTAGAGCACCAATCTGATTAGATTTCATCAAGAAGGGAACCCAGCACCGGGAACATTAGTGACCTGCACACGCTTACATGGCTTAAGAGACTATGTGGAACAGAATCCCAGTCTTTTAATTCCGCTGACAGAAGGCAGGAGACGCAGTTAGACAGGGCTCCTAGAGGCTAGGCTGCCCTGTGGGGAGTGGTTCTTCCATAGAAACTGGCCTTGTCTACCACCTCCAAACAGAGGCCACGACCCCGTGACCCTCTGGAGGAGTGTAACTCCTGTTCGTTCACACTCGATGGCTTTACCCACAGGCCCTCCATGACCAGGGAATCCACGTGCCTTTGATTTCTGAGATTGTCACTGAGAGTCAAGTGAGCCCAAGCAAGCAGACAAGGAGGCAGGAAGCCCTGGATTAGAGTTAATCCTCTTGTTTCAGGGACACTCATCATCTGAAACTGGCTGTAGCTCCCATGGAGAGGACGCTGAGCCAGTGTCAGGGGGCTCCCCAGGCCTCCATCTGCCCCCCCAACCCCCTCCAAACCTCGGCCCTACAAAACATTATCCCTGCATGCTTTTCTCTGATAGGCACTGCAAACGCTGCTCAACAAACTGTCAGAAAAGCCTGTGGTACCAGACAGGCTTCTCAATGCACTCCCCAAGCCAAAAATCAACTTAATTAAGTAGGGTTATTATTTTTTTCCTGAGCAGCAATCAAACCTTAATTAATACCCCATTAAAATAAATTCCTAGGGGAGCACAAACATTTGCATACACCAAATGAGTTCCTCTGCCAAGGATGTTACCGCACAAGATGCTAAATGGGCCTCCTTCCTGTCCACTTACTCAATCTAAGACCACCCTCCCGTTAATCAGAAATGGAGAGCAATCACGGGTTTGCCATTGCCTCTTCCTAGGGGACCTCTGCTCTGCCAAGCACTCTGCAAGATCCCCCTCCCTTCTCTTTTCTCTGAGAGGTGAATGATTCTGTCTTGGATTTAGTCCACCTGGTGTGAAGGGCGCCTCAGTCGGGCTCCCTCTCCTGCTCGTCATCTTCCTTCCTGATCAAGTAAACATCAGTTTTAATACCCAGCTCCCTGCTCCTGAGCTGCAGACCCTACGGAGAAGGCCTAATGTTTTAGACAATCAGTGAAACGGAGGTAGCTGGGAGTACTTGCTGCCAAACCCAGCTATCTGAGTTTTAGCCCACATGGTGGAAGCAAAGAGCCAACCCTGGCAGGTGGTTCCCTGACCTCCACGCTTAGGAAATGGCACGGAAGTATTCAAATACCCCCAAAATAAATGCAATAAAAATCTTTATTTTAAATAACCTGTAATATCAGAATTGAACACACTTGCAATGTCTGAATGCTCCTTGCTGGTAGGAGAGACGACGCTGATCAAACCTCCAAGACTAGTTTCTGACTGGCAGAGAAGTAACGGAGAGAAACGGAGTAGGTGGTGCCCATTTTTGTTTTATGCTCCCTCTTTTACTTACTCTTTCTATACCAGAGATTTGGAGGCAGAATGTTCTAGTTAAAGTTCCTAAAACTGCTTGCCTCCGTCACTCTCCCTCCTCCGGAGAGGATGGGAGGGAATTCGCTGCATTTGGTCCTGACCTAAATGCAGGTGATCAGTCCTTGGCCTCTTAGGACACTGGTTAGACCCCAGTCCTCGTTCCTCAGAGCCCAGCTAACTTCCGAGGGGCATCACACACCCTCTCACCCCTTACCTCTTTGGTGTGCGTGTGGAAAGAGACGGACATGTCCAGAAGAAGCTTCCGCTGCTCCACTCTGCGCACGAAGTCTTGGATGCGCACCTCCAGGTGTCGGGCAGCCTTGTAGATCTCTTCCGGGTCACATTCCCCAGTCTGAGCCAGCTGCTCTGCTGCCTCTAGGAGCTTGTCCGCATTGGTGTATGTATTCTGCCAGCAACAAAAGTGAGGCAAAGTCAACTTGCAGCCAGGGAACGAGCTTCGCGCTTTCTCACAGCTCACCCTGGGACTCCCAAAGGAGTGGGCACAGAGGGCGGAGGCACTGAGCCGACAGCTCCCTGCTCTGGCACCACTCTAAGTGCGCGGAGCTGGCACCTCGCCTCCTACCAGGCAACCAGTGGGCTGCTGCGCACAGCGGGCACTCGCCTGCTTCTGGGGTGTCTGAGAGGTGCAGCGTCTCTAGAGATAAGAAAGGAGGCCTTTGAGAACCTCCTTACCCCTTCTGCACAGGTTCCCCACCCTCTCAGAGTCCCTTCTTTTGTCCTCCCATCTCAGGCTGCTCCTGTGAGAGTCGAGAGTCGGAAATAGCACATCCACAAGGATGCTCTGTGCTTTCTCTATGAGAGAACCACGAAAAACCCGCCAACTAGGAGGCTTGCTTTGCCCCCGCCCACCATCTCCCCTCCACTCTGGTGTCTATCTTCTGGAAGGAAGGGAAGCAGGCCAAAAGCAGGGGGAGGGGATATAGAATAGTTCCTTTGCCTCTGTGAAGGCTGGATGCCTATAGGCAGCGTAGCAGGGGATCTGGTAGGTTTGTTTACCATGAGCTGCTGTGTCCGTACATACGTGTGTGTGTGTGTGTGTGTGTGTGTGTGTGTGTGTGTGTGTGTGTGTGTGTGTTTGTGCGCGCGCGCGCGCGTGCGTGCGTGCCCAACCCTGACAGTACACAGTATGACATTCTCGCCAGCATTTCAAATGTAACCCACCTGCAATTGTCGCCCATCATGACGGCAGTCACCGCTTTTAAAGTAGTTATTATATCATGAATGCCACTTTTGCTCAGCTGGCTACTTTTAATCTGACACATTCTGACATCCGACCTGTGACTGGTGTACATATTTACCCATATATCCACCGGGTCAGCACACTGCCCTATGGTGAGAAACTGTTGCTTACTATGTGGATCTAGAAGGGGAAGCCATCGTCAAATACACCGTGAGCAGAAAACTGTAAGAGGCCACGGCAACAGCTGTATGGGACTGATTCTGCCTTCCCCGAGGATCTGAGCGCTACAGATGAATTATGGCCTGACACTAACACCCAGGTGACTCTCTGACCCTGCTTCTTCATTACTGAAAGCGAGAAGCTGATGATGAGGAATTCCCAGAGAGGTCCCAAGGGAGCCTTAAGACATGCTGCCTGATAAACAACTGCCCAAGGCAAATGTCCTCATGTTGGCCAGAGAGGATTTAAAGGAAAAACATCATTTGTGCCAACCAAGTAATTCACGAAATGACAACCAGACTATAACAACAGCAACCAGACAAGTGTGGTGTAAAGAAAGGGGCTTTTCCACAAATTTAAAAGATGTAAATTCTAGAGAGCAAATGAAAGAAGCTATTCAGAGTTATCGGAGAGATGAGGATAAGCGGCAAGGGAGACGAGGCCTCCGAGGTGGTGAGCCAGGTTTGAAAAACAAAACAAAACAAAACAAAACAAAAACCAGTTGTTTCTGGCTTGGATATAATATTCCCTTAATACACCCCTATGTCCTGCGAAAGTTTTTTCTTCAAGAATTCCTCAGAATTCTGCCTTGAGCCCTAGGGGATCTCAGATGCACAAAGAAACCCAAGGTTAGAACTCTTTTATACAAGCAATAGCATTTTGTTGCAAAGTTCACCAGACAAGTGTGCTTACAAGCATGATTTAAAACCAATAAGCGGGAGGGGGAATCACCATATCCTTAGTTGCTAAGGGCATTATTGGTTTTAGTACAGAAAGTCCTGGTTCCCAGAAATCCCCTAATTCCAGGGAATTAGCATTACAGTCATCTGAGGGGACAGAAGCATGTAACATGTACTTTGTTTCAAAGAAGAATAAAATCATCATTGAGAGAGATAACATGATAACCCATAAATGAAGCAAGCAACATAACAGATAATGTTTCCTGGCAAGAGATGGGTGTTAAAAAGAAAATGATAGCACGTGAGAGTAACAACAGCTATAATAAACAAGGATTCAACCTTGCTAAGAACTATCCTAAAATCTTACACACAGATCTCCTTTAATTCTCACAATAACCTGTGGATTGGTGCATTTTTCCTGTGAAGAAACCATAGAGAATTGCTGGCTAAGGTCGCACAGCTTTGAGATGGTAGTGCCATTACTGCCTTGCTCTGCCTCTCCAACCCTGGGTAGGTATGATTTGTCAAAGGTGAGAGGGTTCAGAAATAAGATACTTTCTTCATGTCCTGGGTACTTACTGCATGGTTTATCCCAGACCTCAGTTGTTATCACACAGCAAGGGGACCACATGTGTTCATGCTACCTTCTAATGACATGTGAACCCCCTAAGGAGGGTTCTATGGCTTGTTCATCTTTGGTTCCCCTAGGCCAGAGCTGTGTCTGGCATACAACGAATACATCTCCAGTAATTGGGAAGTGGGTAAGAATAGCTATCGAGTGAGCATGGTGTGCCAAGATAACTGACTTGACCCAACTAAAGCTGGAGAGAGGCAGAATCAGGCTGAGTGAGGCAGAGAAGAGCTGGGTGACTCCTTCATAGAGAAGAAGGGATGATATAGTCAGGTAGAAAGGCAATGTTGTGTATGCTAAAAGCTGGGCTCCCTGTTTTGTCTGTGCCCAACCTTCACCCCAATTATTACCCGAAAGACCTCTCAAATCCAGACCCGGCAGACCTCTAGTCTCCTTAGAAGGGTTAGTTTTTTTCTTATATCCTTGGAGCTTACACCTTAGCATGGCATACGGGGCCCTTTTTCATCTGACTTCCCTGCCTTCCCTTATGCATTAACAGACATCACCCACCTGTATGCTATCTGTAAATAAACAATTCGCCTTTCCAGAAACTTAGGCAATGACTCGCTTGTGTACCATTGTATCTACTTCCGCTTGAGATACACTTCCTTCGTTTTTCTACACGAACAACTCTCGTTCACCTCTGAAGACCCTGCTTCAGCATTCTTTCCTCTAGGAAGTCTTCCCTTATCCCATTCTTTTTCTAGGAGCCCTTTTCTGGGGTGATCTATACTGTCCCTTACTCCCACACTTCCTCCAGCGAGGCCACACCCACATCAACAAGGCCTTACTTCTAATAGTGCCACTCCCTGGGCCAAGCATATTCAAACCACCACACCCTGCTTCCTATCAGACCATATTCTCTGCTTCGGGCCAGATGGTGTCTTCCGTCTTTCTTTCCCTCTATGTCTACTACCAAGAAAGTGTTCTATAAATATTAGTGAATCAATCGATAAATTAAGTAATCACCACAAATCCTAATATTCAACTCTGATCCCCATATATTATCTGATATAGGACTTTACATGCTAAAACTCACGTTGTTCATTCCCACGTGGGTGATCTGATCACCTGGTCCTGTCTTGAAATAAGAATCTGTTCAGAGACTATCTATTGAAATATTACCAAAAAAATATGCTGACCCAAAACTGGGACAAGTATTGACAAGAGATTTAAGCTCACCTTATCACCAAATCAACAATGGGTGCTGCCCCAGGGCCAGACTTGACCTCACTCTGACATAAGCCTTGGCCTGGGTTAACCACTGCCTTGGCCTTGAGCCCTTGCCTGTGTTTCCCACCTGGCATGCCAAACACACAGCCATTAGATCTTTCACAGAGGGCTGTGGTAGCCAGCGTGTCTGAGTGGTCGGTTTGGGCCCTGCAGACAGTTACAAGCTCTTTCTTTGCTCTCGAGCCACTCTCTGCACCACCCAGGTAAAATACTCCCAATGGTTTAGCTCTTATATCTACATCTAATTCCCTGCTGCAGTCTTGCCTCATTATCTTTTTGTTTGCTCCCGAATATGTAACAAAACATTCTGGGATAGTTTATCTAAAACTACAGGAACTCCAGCGACACAGACGCTGTTTCAGATTCCCTAGGATGGGAAGCAGGGCAGGGGACAGTGAATGAAGCCTCTGGGTAATCAGGAGTCAGCTTCCTCGGTCATATGGAGTTAGACCTTTGGCTTTATGTGCTGGGAGGGGAAAGGACGAGGCCTAGAAGTAGCTCTTATTCAAAAGTGTGGGCTCATCCTGGAAAGCAGGCTTTACGGAGGACCCGTAGGGGACTCCTCCCCTGACACCTAATAATTGTTTTCAAAGCCCCATGGCTAGAACAAGATGATGTGAGGAAAGAAGCAAAGGAGGTGCACTGGGGCGAAGGGAGCCATGGAAACGCAACGCTGGGGCATGGGCTCATTATGAAGCTTAATTATGAACTGCAACAATCGAAATCATGTCCCGAGCCTTAACTTGTGTTAGCACTTTACAGCTGACAATAAAATCTTCCATTCTTTCCTTCTCCTTTTTGGGACAGAGTTACAGAAGATCCACCTGTGCATGTAAAGCTACCTGAGGCTAGACCACCAAAAAGGATTAGGTAATGGTACCCAGGACTCACACAGGGCTAGAAATAGTCTCTGTTCCCACCACTCAGCCCTAAAACCCTTGAGGTGCATGGGATGTTGGTCCAGTACTCAGGGGGGGTCTTGGCTTGAACAGACAAACTACATACTGCTTTGGTCCTGCCTATCAAATTTTAAGACTGAAAAGGACTCAACTTTCCTCAAGTCACTTAATTGTATCCCAGAGAACTTAAGAACTGAAAATATTCAGCAGCGGTCAAGGCCAATTTCACAATGACTAGCACAGAAAAGAAAGAAAGAAGTCCACAGGCATAAAATAAAAAGTGGAAAACAACCCATGTGAAGAGAAAAATAAGTCAATCGAGACAGACACAGAATATATATGTTAATATATAATATATTATATATAATATACTTATGTATGTTAATAGATAATATATATTATATATTAGTAAACAGTTTTCTAATATATAATATTATTTATTAGTAAACAGTTTTCTAATGTATAATATTATTTATATATAAATATACATATATGTTAAAAACAGCAGACAATGATTTAAAAATAGCCCATTATATCTATATTTCATATATTCAAAATATAGAAGCCGAGAAACAGAGTACTTTAAGATGTTTACCCTCAGTGATAACAGAGGCACTGGATCACATCAGCAGCCATTTCCACAACTGCAGAAGTCAAGATGACTGAGCTTCAAAACCCAACAGTAAGGGGGCCGCGATCGGGATGCAAAGTGAATGAATGAGTTAACTAACGGGGGAAACCTAACAGTGGAAACTACTCAGAAGCAGAGGGGAGGAGCACGGTCCAAGCGCGAGGACCTGAATCCAGAACCCTGACACCCAGGCAAAATTTGGGACGTGGCAACGTGCATCTAAAAACTCCAGTATTGGGAAACAAAGTCAGAAAGGTGTCTGGAGTTTAGCCAGTTTAGCCAATCAGAGGGAGCGCCAGCGTGAAACCCCTTAAAAATAGGATGGAGAACAGCACAGGGGGACACGTACCCAACACTGACCTCTGACCTTCACTTGGACAACCCCTCTCCTAACACCCCCTCCCCACTGCCATATTCAGCAACTGTTCAGACTGAACTGCGGAGAGAGACAGTAAATTTAAAACGGGAGCATCCGTGAGCTATGGCATGTTTTAAGTAGGCTAGTAGCCGCGTAAGTGAAATTTAGCAAAAACCTGTAAATGCGCGGATCTGAGAAACTTGAAGAGCCCTCAATACCAAAAATACGCAAAAAATTATACATGTAAAACTCAGGTCAAATAAATAAAAATAAAAGAGGAAGAAATCTTAAAGTAACCGGAGGGGAGAAGGCACGCTGTATGGAGGAGTAAAGATAAAGAGGACGGCAGACTTTCAATAGACACCGTGCAGGCAGACGAGCAGAGCAGGATCCTTAAAGCACTCGAAAGACAGAATTTTATACCCAGCCAAGTATTTTCACAAAGGTTTGATACTTTTTCGGATATAAAAATCTAAAAATAATTCCTCATTAGCAGACTTATATGGCCAAAATATTAAAGATATCTCAATGGATAAAAGGGCTTACCCTGAGTTCAGGTCCTCAGAACTCATGTAAAGCTAGATGCAACCGCATAGGCATCTATCATCCCAGCATGCCTATGGGCAAACTGAAGGCAGTGGAGAAGGGAGCATCTCCAGAAGCCTGGGGAGCAGCTAGCATGGTGTATGTAACAGTGATGACCCTCCATCTCAGATAAAGAAGCTAAGGGATCGATATCCGAGAGTCTTCTCACCTTTCCATGTCCGGGTCAACATGCACGCACCTGTATCCATAGATGAATGCACATGTGTGGGGGCATACACACACCCACGTCATGCATATACATAAAATAAGTAAAATAAAGAAAATTCTCAGGAAGAAAGAAAAACAGTGCTATATGGAAAACCAGATTTATACAGAGTGAAGAGTCCTGGTGATGCTAACTGACCGCTACATATGTCATTTCCTGTCCCCTACATCTCTTTTATAATTGGCTGTTTGAGCAAAAATAACTAATCTAGTGTGGGATTCATAGCATAAGTTTATGTAAAATATATGGCAACAGTAGCACCAAGTTTTAGAAGGTATATGGAAGAACACAATAGAAAAATATAGTGTTACTTGCACATAACTGTGATAAGTTTAAAAACTATCTACCTTAAAGCACTAATCAAAAAGCCAATAAGCCAATGAAAGTAATATATTCATTTTTGCAAAAGGCAAAACAGAAGAAAGGAAGGCAACGTCACCACCAACAGAAGACATAAGGCAAGCAAGGTGTGGCCGTGCTCACCCTAAATGCTAGCACTGGCAGGCAGAGTTCAAGACCAGCCTGGTCTACAGAGTGGGTTCCCGGACAGCCGGGGATGTTATACAGAGAATAACCTCTGCCTGTCTTGAAAAATCACAAACAAACAAACGAACAGACATAAAACAAACAAAAACAAGATAAGAGATTCAAGGCCCTATCAAGTATCAACTGTCAAAATACCATAGCCCCACTGGTATTGTCAGCACTGTCAGGTTGGATTAAAATAAAAAGTCCAAACTATATATTATACAGAATGCTGTTCAAATATATAAGTAAGCTTAAGGTAAAAAAAAAAAAGGATTTAAAAATAGCACAGTAACCATAACCAAAAGAAAGTGGCGTGGTTATATAAACAACAGATACATTAGGCTTGGGAGTGGATTACTATGGAAAAAGAAGGTCATTCCAGAATGATCAAAGGATCCATTTATCATATGCACAGAAAAATGCTAACCATTTATAGAGATAAAAACAAAGGTTCACAGTACAGAAAACAGACTCTGGTGATTATGCAAGGAGAGAGATACCGACGCACGGTTACGGCCAGAGATTCCAGTTCCCTATTTAAGTGAGTGAGAACTAAGGGCGCAGATTTGAATATCCCCAGCTGCCTTGGCCGCTTAACGTCTACGGAAAAATCTGTGGACCACACATCCTTTCTAAGGGCTCATAGAACATTTACCAGGACAAAGGTTATTTTTGTGTATAATGGGAAATTCAAAGGGACACAAAAATCACCTTTTTTTCCCTGACTATAATAAATTAGAAATTAATCACAAAAGTATATGGAAAATCCCCACTCTATTAAAAACTAAATAGCATATTTCAAATACCCAGCACCAATTAACCCAGGTGTCCACAGAACACTGGTCTTGTGTCAGGGCCTTTAACTACATAATCTCCAAGTTGGGGGATCGACAACAGAGATGTACTATTAATCTCATCTTTAAAATGAGACGTTTGAGGCTCAGAGAGCTAAGAGCCTCTTCTTTCTAGAATGTTACATAACAACAAAACATGCCAAGTCTTAACTGTAAACCTTCGAGTACTTTTCACAGATTCTCCAGATTGCAATATAAAAATCTCCATCCCTTCTTCCCCCCATTGCTCTGTATCTCCTCGGTCTGATGGCCTCCCTCTTTAACTGCGACACTCCGGCCTTTGTTCCTGTGGCTCTGAAACACGCCTCCAGAGGGCTTTCCACAGTCCTCCTGTACGAAGGGCTCCTGTCTTCCCCAGCTGTCTCAGGACCTGTCGATGCACCTCCTAGACCCAGTACTCGCCACCTTCAGTGCTCATTCAAACTGAAAGCCCTGCTGTGCTGTAGTAAGGGGCTGAAATGGATGTTCCCCTTCTATGCAGGTCGCTCCCAACTCTAGAATGAATAGTTGGAGCATAATTATTTTTAATGAGATTTCCCAGCTCCACTTAACACTAGAAATATGTCTTCCCTGAGAATGGGTGTTAGGTTACTGGGGAAAATTTAAAACAATTCACTTGAGGCTATAACAGGTTTGAAACATAGAACTGACACAGCATATGCTCTTCAATCAGTGAGGGCAAGAGAGGAAGATGTTTCTCAGTGTCTAAGGTAGAGCATCAGGCA
This sequence comes from Rattus rattus, assembly GCF_011064425.1. Taxonomy (NCBI): domain Eukaryota; kingdom Metazoa; phylum Chordata; class Mammalia; order Rodentia; family Muridae; genus Rattus; species Rattus rattus. The sequence continues at coordinate 19,063,481 of NC_046157.1, forward strand.
GTTTTCCGTCTGACTCTGATGGAGAAGTTATGGGGACAGACACGACGATGGAAGAATGGTTTATGGTAGAAGTCACAGGAGAGAGAGACAGAGACAGCGAGAGGGGGAACCATTTCTGAGGACCCACGATGAACTCACCAACCACCCCACATTTGCTGGAAGGACACCCTCATACAGCTCTAAAGAATGGGGCGAGCAAACAATAGCTGGCCCCATGAAGGCAGCTTCTATGTCCAAATAAGGCGTGTCTAATGAGGAGTCCTAGCCAGATGCTCCTTACGTTGGACCCTGTCCACACAAATCTTCAGTTATAATTGGGATCCATACCAAAAATAACCAGTAGATGCCAACACTTCCCAGCACAAATACTTAGGGCAATGTGATCTTCTCTGGGAACCTGAACATTACTTTATCATTTATACATATGTAGTCATCACCCTGTCCGTTCCCATATCTATCTCGACTTGCTAGAAAGTGTTTTCTTCTTCATATCTAAAATGCTTCAGCACCTTTTCTATAAATAGTTCGTTTTACAAACTTGGAATCTCTTAGGATTTTATTTTCTTAAAATAAAACTCTCTTAGTCTGTATTTTTGCTGCTACAACAGGCTATCTGGTAAATTTATAACAAACAGAAATTCATTGGCTTACAGTTGCTGTGTCATTGGTAGACAGAAGGTATAAGAGCCAATAACAGACCAGGTTTGTTCTTTCAGAACGGCGCAAATCCCATCTAGGGTGATAAAGCCCTCAGACCAAGTAACCTCTTAAATGTCCCACCTCTTAATATTGGTACAACCGAATTAGACTTCAACATGAATTTTGAAGGGGACAAACAATCACATAATATCACTAACTTGTTTAATACTATCATACAATGTCACTAACATGTTTAATAATGAACCTAGGGGCCAGCGAGATGCTTCGCCTAGCAAAGGCACTTGCTGCCAAGCCTGAAGATCCAAGTGTGATTCCTGGAACCCCCATGGCGGAAGGATAGAACTGACTCCTCCACAAATTTTCCTCTGATCTCCACACGTGTGCCATGGTTTGTTTGTGTAATACGTTAATGTAAAAATATGAATGAAACTAGGCCTAGAAACTCCAAATAGAGCAGCCACTGTTCTTCGCTAGAGTACCCACTCCTTTCATTGATTCTTGTCCCCTTCCTGATCATTCGTAGCCCTCTCTGCTTACACATGGGGCTTCAAAGGCACTCCTGTGCACTTTGTCTTATCATGGACTGGAACTGAATGCCTAGGCACTCTCAGTAAAGGAAGTAATGAGAATGAACTAGTCGGCACCCAATCCATCAGTACAGCAGCAACAACGAAACTGTGCTTTTCAAATAAAAGGCATGGCCAATCCTAGAGGTTGTTTCTATGAGTCATAAAGTATGAGCGGCAGGAAATACCAGGGTCCGCTCGTAATAAAAGTCCAGTTAAGGTTCCAGGAAACATGGCAACCCTTATGGGACTGACATATTACAAAAGAAAGGCTTTTTCACACTTTTCTTTTAAGGGATGGAGAAGACCAATGGAAGGCAGATACAGTGCTGGAAGGCAACACTGGAAGAGCCCGGGTCTTGAGGTCTGAAAAAATAAGAACTATGGTATAGAGTATAGAATGACTAGAATCCAGGAGCTGACCCAGAGGCACTGCGTGGCACAAACTGAAGGGAACAGCAGGGCTCGAAATATAAAGACAAAAAACTTCTCACCCTCCTACAACTGGATAACACAGTCTCTGCTCCTCCGATCATCCCCACCCTGCCACACCCTGACTCTACTCAAATCAGCAAAATAACGAGTGGGGGGGGGTATGTGGCCTCTTCATGAGAAGATAAACAAAAACACGGCAAAGTTGAGGAAGATAGATTTAAGAATCCAGATGCAGATGCAGAGGGCCGGTGGTTCTCGTCCCGTGGAAATTCGTTCTCCTGTGGAATTCCTGATGCCAGGGAAGCAAGCAGGTGGCACGCCAGCAGCCTCGTGGCTCAGAACGAGGCCACCTGCTACAGGGTTGGCAATCAGAAGGACATGGGGGGGGTGCGCCCAAAGAAATGTTCTCTCTAGAAAGACGGAACTTCCAAGTGTTGCTGTGTCTCCTGATTTCCATATTCTAAGTTTGGCTGCCTGTGGGAGGCAGTGGGGGTGACAGGGAGAAGGCAGGGCTTTGGAGAGACAAAATAGCTTCAAACTTGCTGAAAACTTTGGGACTCGGAGATTTGATTTTCTCTTCGGCTCCATCCCTAAAGAGGCAGAGAGGACGAGACTGGCCCAGGGAACGATGGGGTCAGAGGATGAGAGGAAGCAGAGGCTGTGACCTGCATCCCCCCAGTGCCTGTGCAGTGTTCTAGATCCTTCTCATCGTCTGGGACACAAACAACCTTGTAGGTCAGGGTGCTCACATCTTAGGGGTTGACTGTTAGAGCTGGTTGGCCTAATATTGTTTGTATTTTAATGTTAATTTGGGTGCCCCCAAATTGTTTGCCCCAATGACAGAGAGTCCGCATATAAGACGCTGAGAGACCCTGAGAGACCCTGTCCCCAGTCAATACTAATTGGTAAATAAAGATGTCAATGACCAATAGCTGGGGAGAAGAGACCTGGTGGGGCTTCCCAGGCTTGGGACCATGAGGAAGAAAAAGGAGGAGAGGCAGAGAGGAGCCACAGAAGAGCCAAGGAAGAGAGAGTGTACAGGACAGGGGAAAGGAGAGCCGCCATGGGGTAGGGGCAAGGAAGATGTGGCCCAGAGGGCTTCGTGGTTAGAGCTGTGAGTAGCTCAGGCTGAGCACAGTTACTGAAGACTCACGATGATCGATGAGAAGGTAGATTCTAGCGGCATGGAGGGCAGCAATTGCCCGGCTATTGTACTACCTAACGCTATTTAAAGATGTAAAGGCTGTGTGTGGATACAGAAAGTGTGGAACATCTACATGATGGAGTGCTACACAGCTATTAAAAACAATGACTTCATGAAATTCATAGGCAAATGGATGGAACTAGAAAATATCATCCAGTGAGGGATCACAAAAAAAAAACCCACACGCAGTGTGCACTCACTGATACGTGGATATTAGCCCAAAAGCTCAGATTACCCAAGATACAATCCATAGACCACATGAAGCTCATGAAGGACGGTCAAAGTGCAGATGCTTCAGTCCTTATTAGAAGGGGGAATGAAAATATTCATAGGAGGAGATACGGGGACAAAGTTTGGAGCAGAGACTGAAGGAATGGCCATCCAGAGACTGCCCCAGCTGTGGATCCAGCCCATATACATACAACTACCAACCCAGACAATATTGCTGATGCCAAGAAGTGCATGCTGACAGGAGCCTGATATAGCTGTTCCCCGAGAGGCTCTGCCAGAGCATGACAAATACAGAGGCAGACTCTTGCAGCCTCTGAGAATGGGGTCCCCATTGGAAGAATTAGAGAAAGGATTTGAAGGAGCTGAAGGGGTTTGCAACCCCATAAGAACAACAACAATACCAACCAACCAGAGCTCCCAGGGACTAAACTACCATCCAAAGAGTACACATGGACAGACCCATGTCTCCGGCTGCATATGTAGCAGAGGATGGCTTTGTTGGGCATCAATGGGAGGAGAAGTCCTTGGTCCTGCCAAGGTTCAATGCCCCAGTGTAGGAGAATGTCAGGGCAGGGAGGCAGGAAGGGGTGGGTGGATGGGAGGGGGGCACCCTCATAGAAGAAGGGGGAGGGGGGGATGGGATAGGGGATTTATGGGTGGGAAACCAGGAAAGGGGATAACATTTGAAATGTAAAATAAAAAAATCCAATAAAAAAAGAAAAAAGAAATAAAAAGGCTGTGTGTGAGTTTCATCTGCGAACATAAATGGTTTAAGGTGAGAAGAAACCCTATACCTGGATTTTTAAAAATAATTTTTATTACAGTCCGTGGCTCACAGCCTCTGTGGTGATGTCACTGGCCCTCTTGTTGACAGTGTTCCTATCTATCCTCTCTTCTACCTTTCAGGACTCTGCACCCTTCCCTTCCCACAAGGCTTAGTCCTTTCACACTGCACTGACAGCTACATTAGAGCACAAGGCTTTTAAAGAACAGAAATCGCCAGCATCATTTGGGGGATGGGGGTGGGGCCTGAGATCAAGGTGCTGGCAGACTTAATGTCCGGTGAGGGCTCCATTGAGGGTTTGTAAACGGTGCCTAGTCACTGTGTCCTGGTATGGTGGAGAAGGTCTTCAGGGCAGTACTACCATTCATGAGACTTGATTACTTCTCAAAGGCCTTGTTCCTAACACCATAGTTTTGGGGATTGGGTAGGAATGTGGAGGAGATATAACACTCGGGCTAGAGCGTCACCTTCCTGGGTGTGCTTAGCTACCCCCACCTGGGGTGATGCACAAAGGATAAGGACCACTTTCCCAAAGCACCCCGACTTGTGTCTTAGACTTGACTGCACAATCTTTAAGGGGCTCTTCTAGGTTAAGTCCTGTCCTCCTCACATGAAAGACAGGTTGAAGCTCTCTTAGTATCTGATGGTATGACTTCATTTGAAACCATGCTGTTACAGATGTAGTCAGTTAAGATTGTATTGAATAAGAATAGGATAGCCCATAATACAGTATGACTGCTTTCAAATCCAAAGGCATCATGTGGAGAAATAGATACTCACTATGTGGTATGCCGGGCAAGACTGGAGTGATGTAGCTATAAGCCAATGAACACAATAGTACACTACATGAAGCTAGGGAGACAGCCCAGAACAGACTCTCTAGACAGCTCTCAAGGAGAACTCAGCTCAGTGGATTCTGATCTCAGACATCTTATCCTCCAAGATTGTGAGGCAATGTATGTCTGTTGTTTGAATCCCTCCAGACCGCATCACATTGCTAGAGCAGCCCTAGGAAGTAAAAATCCTATATAGCCTGCAGAATACATTCAGGGCATGACCTATGCTTCCTTCCATCATTATATCGTCCTGTGCTGTCCCACAGGATGCCTTTAGCAATCTCTTCCCCGGACATGACAACCAATTATATTTCCAGATACAGACGAATGTCTCAGAGTGAGAAGGCTGACAAAATTGCCTTCCAGTTGAAAACCACAAGACGGCAAAACCATAGAGGAAGTCCCATGGAAAGAACCATCCAATTCTCAGCCTACAGTGTTTCTTTGCTACTGTTTAAGATGGCTGGGGCCTGAAGAACCCATCCAATACTGTGGCTCTTATGGGATATGGATGAGAGAGTATTAATGGCCTGGCTGTGAACAGAGAGGGGGAATTTGGGGCCTGAATCGAAGATACTTAAGTCAAGATAGGTTAATTCCAGTCATTTATCCACGTCAATACCAGTTGGTTAATGGTAGGGCTCAAAGCTGGGTTAGAATTCAAGGATGACCTAACACAGTGACATCCACCTATAATCCCACTGCTCAGGAGCTAAGGCAGCTTGGGCTATGTAATAAGATTCTCTTTAAATTGAAACGGTGGTGGGGATTTAATTCAGCTGACAGAGTGCTTGTCTGGTATACATGGAGGGCCAGAGTTCAATTCTCAGCAGCTCATAACAATAGGTGCAGTGGCACACACACTCATACACCCAGCGCTTTGTGATGTGGGGGCAGGAAGGTCAGCAGTTCAAAGCTATCTTCAGCTATGCAGTAACTAGTTTATAAAAATCACAAATTGTATTTTTCAGAGGTGGGTGTGTGTGTGTGTGTGTGTGTGTGTGTGTGTGTGTGTGTGTGTGTGTGTGTAGACCTCCTAGGGGAGGTTTAGAGCCACCAAACCTCAGTGCTAGGAACAAAATGTGGGTCCTTGGGAGCAGCTCTAAACATTTGAGCCATTTTTCCAATCCCAGACTACAAATAATTGATAACCAAGATATTTATCAATCAGAACAGTTTATTCCACCCTCTAAGCACAGAAATCATCACGGAAGAGAGAATGGAAAGACTACAGAAGACAGAGGCCGGGGAGACAGAATCAACAGTGTCTTCTGGGCACAGCGGGACTGCAGCACTCATGAACTCACAGTAGATGAGGCTGTCATCAACGGAACAAGGCCGTCGAGCCAGCGTAGAGAGGGCTGGGGGTCGGGAACAGCTACCTCAAGCTGAGGATCTATTGGCTCCTAGGGGAGGTGAGTCAGTTTTTTTTAAGTGTTTGGTCCTTGGTTGTTTGCCAGTGTCTGGCTCCCAAACCCATGGGGAACATAAACCCATAGAAACAAAGCAAAAAGGCAGACATGAATTGAGACGTAGAAGGGAAGGGAGGGGTTAAGAGCAGTGGAGGATGAATATAATCTAAGTATACGTATGCATTTATAAAATTCTCAAAGGGCTAATACAAATAGAGCATTAACAGAATAGTTCACTATATCGTGTCACATCCTCGCGTTAGAGGATCATGCTGTCACCCTACTTGTGTATTTCAAGAACATTTAAGGAACTGAGGAAGTGAAGAAGTCAGGATAGAGCAATCACACTTCTTTCTAATCTATTTAAAAACTACTACTGATAATGGCTGTCAACTTATAAGTATTATACATGGTAGATTATGCTCAGAGGGAAAAACCTCAGGGAAGAGAAAGAACCCAAGGGAGCACACACACATGGTAGATGTTAGCTAGGAGCTCACCACTGATCCCCAGGGAAAGCATTCTTGGCATTCTCCTGGCTACAATTTGTGGGTCAGTATTCACAATGGTTATCTCTGAGTAAGATTAGCAATGGATTCTCTTGTCTACTACACCTTTGTTTTCTCTAATGAACATGCATTGGTTTCGTTATTAGAAAAAAAAAACCACTTGCTATACAAAAATTTCACGCAGGGCAATCTCCACCATTCAATCTACAAATAAACAGATTATATTCACATGCTTGCCATGATTACCTGGGAAAGTGGGATGAGGGCCTGTGGAAAGATTAGTAGCTTTTTAAACTCATGTATCACTGTACCGTTCTACAACTAAAAGGGGTTTCTTAAGAATTAGAAAACCACAAAATACAACAAGCTTCAAAAGACAAAGACAAGGATCCAATATATTTGTCAACCAAAAGATGACAATTTGAGCGTGCTTAGAAATGCGAGTGAGTATCATTATGAATGTGCTTAGAGAGAGGCGTGTTTTGTCTGACCAGCCAGAGTGAAATTGTCACACAGCCTATAAATCTTGCTTCAGCTCCAATCACGCATTTCCCCTTTCCCGGCTCGAATTTGATGACACTGCTTATCATAGATTAGAAGAGGCGTGGTTCTGGTATGATATATACATGCAAAAGGAGATTGGATTTGAAGCAATCACCTATGAAACCTTAGAAATTATTCTTCCTGGCAGAGTGCCACTGGTGTATATTCATGGCCCGCAGATGATTTCCCCAGCAGACAAGGGAGAGACTAGCCAAGAGAACACGTACCAGGGAGGAAGGCTCCCAGCCTAGAGACCCTGTCTGAAACAGGCTCTAAGTGTTGGATGAGAGGTTTCTTCATTGCTGTCAGACACCCATCAAAGCTTACCATAGAGCTGACAGCAGTATGAATGACCAGCACGATGGTGGTCTGTTCGGTGGTGTGGCCAGGGATGGAGCCTGGCAGGCCAACATGGATGGAAATGCTTACATCTCTGCAAATAAAGACCAGCAGAGCTAGGAGAGTCAGCCCCGCTCCTTCAGTTTTGCTGTTCCACCCTGGAACCAAGATGGCTTTAGAAACACCCTCACTGAGGATACTGCTAAAATTATCCTTGCCATGGGCTGGCAAGCAGCTTAGCAGGAAAGGGACCAAGTCTGATAACCTGAGTTTGACCCCTAGGACCCACATGGTGGCAGGAATAAACTGACTCTGGCAAGTTGTCCTCTGTCCTTTACATGTGTGCATGAGTGTGTGAGCATGGCCACATGTGCTCACACACAAACATATTAAATAAATGAAATGTGATAAATACTTATTGAAAACATTGTCATCACTTCAGAGAAACATGGCTATGGGACAGGGAACTGCTTAGGGCTTGCTGGAGTGGCACACATAGCTGCAGGGACTGGATTCGTGATCAGGGCCCCCTTGAACTTGGGCTGGCCTGAGAGCTACACTGCCTTGTTGGAAGGAACCCTCACTGAGTGGGCCTGGGGGATCAAGAGGAGAGGTATATATATGATACTCTGTGTATAAGGCACACAGACTACACTAGAACCATGTACTATTTACCGCCAGCAAAAATGAGGGTATAATTTCAGCGGGAGATCCTTAGGGTTAAGTCTTAGCTCTCTATAAAATTAAATTATGTAGAAAGCTCACTCTCTAAGGACACGGAAGAAATGAGCTGTGACATGAAGTACACATTGGTAATCTAACACCAGGGACAGGCTAGGAGAAGGGCCTACCAGGGCAAAATGGGGAAGCCTGGGGACATTTTGCTTTTCAGTAGAAAATGTGCTTTTGAGCCAACTTTAAAGTCTCAAATGTGAGGCCAAAGGCAGTCATCTTCCACGTAGCAAAGGACAAGTCCAACGGTCAGAGGAGCCTTGGTCAAAGGTTGGAAGGAGACAGGAGGGGCGGTCCAGCCAGGTTAGTGCGGGAACACTGGCTGCAGAGCGCCCTCTACTGTCCTCAGACAACTATAGTTTGGGAGTCAGAGGGGTCAGATCAAGTGATGTCCATAGGTTCAGCACCCCACCTACAGTGTCAAAGACTGGAGGCAGGGTGGGGAGGGGGCAGGGAGTGAGGGAGACAGTGGAAGGAGGCCTACTGTCCCCAGTACAAAGCACCATATTGTTTCCATTTGCAACCGCTTTGCCCCCAGAGTCTCACTGACCCAACTTTACAGAGACGTGAGAACAGAGAGGATCCTTGCTCAACACATCATTAGCTTTAGCTTTAGAATGTGGAAAGAATTCCAGCTAGTCCAGGGAGCAAGCCTGGGAACCTGGCCCTCGATCAGTGAAGTAGCCCAGGGCATCAAGAGTTCAGTCAGACCGAGAGTCACATTCCCTCTCTGGGGAAACTCCCAGTTTGTTGCAATCTCATCAATCTCTTCTGTATCTTTTGTTCGTCTCTCGTGAATGTGTTCCAGACATGATCTCACCCAGTCCCAATATCTCCTGAATAAGAATGATAACGATTAACATTTGTTCTGTGCTCTAAGTAAACCGAGGCGCTACCAAACATGTTAGCCTAATGCCTACTTCAAATAAGATGGGAAAGACATTATTCCCATTTCGTAGATGCGGAAACTGAGGCTTGGCAAGGTTATGTCACTGGTAAGGTAGCTCTAAGCCTCCTACCCCCAATCCCTGTATCCATCCCATTGACATTGATGCTTATACCTCATGCAGGGAAGAAAGTAGGAGGGATCTGTAATTGGCATTCTGTGGATGAGGGGGTGGGGGTGGAGGACTGTGTTACTAACTGCTCCACTGGCTTTCATAGAAAAGTCGGAATGAAGAAAAAGAGAACTTAGGACTCTGTCCTGTGTTCGAGTCATCTAATGCCTCACTGGGTAGCCTGAAGACTTGATATGATTTTTGTTAAATAAATCCCAAACTGGGACTCTTTCTAACGTTACACACCTGCAAAACTTTCACCAGAGTGATGGCTACACAGGTGGACCAGATCCAAGGTGTAAATGACAGAATGACTTAGATGATTGGAAGGCAGACTTCTGAGCCTGCCCGTGAGGATATTTCCAGAGAGGATTAACTAAGGAGGGCAGGGGACATCACTATCCCACAGCCTGTAGCAGGGGATGCAATGAAAAGGGGTGGGCAAAAGCCCTTGGGTACAGCAGCTCTCTCTCTGTGCTTCTTGGCCAGCCATCTTTGCCCTGCTTCCCATGATGCTCTGCTTTAGAGCACAGAAGCAGCGGAACTCAGAAACTGCAGGCTATAATAAACTTTCTCTATTCTTTCCTGTCAGGAGTTTTCTAACACCAACAAAAGGTCTAATGCAAAGTCTGTATCTAAATAACCCTGTCTTCCGTAGCTATAACTTTTTAAGCAAATGAGAATGACCCACACACATAATTTTAGACACAGATCAAGCCTCACAGAGAAGAGAGATGAAAATGGAGCGAGTCCATCACATGGCTTTGGACTTCCCTTTTTAGACTTTCTCACTGCCTCCTCCCTGGGTGATATTTTCAAGTTCTAGGCATGTGATGGACTAAAGTCCACCAGAGCTATTTCAGTCTGAATTTGGCATTATTGAGTCTAAGATATAGTGTACAAAATAGCCCACGACGTGCAGCACCATGGAGTTATGTAATTAGAGCCGAGGACACCAAACTTTTGTGTTGCTGGTCCCTAGACGACAGAAGGACAGTTGTCTATCAATCCCTACATAAACCCCACAGGCCATGTGTTGGCCTAGCATTTGCTTTGCGGATGCCAAGGCAAACACAGGCACAGATGCTGACGAGGCTACGGTGCCCCCTGCCACCCGCAGAAGGCTGTGAAAACTCAGATCCCTTTATCTAAACCTGGCTTCCAGGTGGAAGGGCTCCAGTTTGTTCTTGTCAGAACCTGGCAGTGAGTTTTTCCCTGTTGAAAATCGTTCCTAACAAATGGTTTGTGAAAAATGTCTCCAGTTGCTCCCTGGCAGAGAAAGAAGGCTTGGGTCTGCCTGGTGGGCTGTTCTGCTTGGTGATGTCGTTTAGGCCTTGCATAACACTGCCAAGAGCCATTTCACTTGGAGTCTTTGCTGCTTTTCTATTCTCACTGCCTGCTCTGGGTGCCCTATTCACCCAGATTCTCAAATGTCCTGACCCTTGAGCCCAGACACCCAGATGTATTCCTTTTCCTGAGGGTTACCCCCAGGAAGTTCTTGCCTCATGGGGGTCTTAGGGTTATGGAAGACACTGTCCATCAGACTGAAACCACTCTTCAGTTGGAAGAAGCATGGAGGGAGGAGGGAGGACGCAGGATATTTGATCCCATTGTGAAGCCCAAGAGCGTGAGCTGGGAAAAACCTTGTTGTGGTGTGGGCTGCCCTTAGCCCACACCTCTCACCCAGGAGTTTTCTGTTTACTGTAGACAAGCATCTGTGGTGTGGCTCAGCCCTAGCACACATCTTTAATCCAAGAGCTAAAGAAAGTCAACCCTGGGTCAAGTGGCAGAGCAAGCAACCAGGGAGTGAACAGAAGTAAACAGGAAGGGGGCGGGGCATTGAATCGGAAGGCATTTAAGACCGTGGAGGGGAAAGAGCTTTTCCCTTCTGAGACACCAGTGGAATAGGAAGGTCAGCTGGGTGCCTCTCGGAGCTGATGGGTTTTCACCCCAGCATCTTGCTCCTGAATCTTCATTGGTAAAATCAAATGGCTGGGATTTTTGCTTACAAAATAACAGAGGTAGAAAGAAAGCAATAAATTGAGGGAGGGAGGGACGGAGGAAGGAGGAAGAAGACACTGATTAGGAGGAAGGAAGGGGCTCCAGACCTCACTGCTTACAAACCCTCCCATCTCCACTGCAGTCCCCACCCCAGGCAGGTTTTCAGACTAAGAGTCTCCACAGACCTCTGATGTACACGCCTGCAGTGAAGAACACAGAGAGCTTGGGAGGAAACTGCCATTCTCTGGTGTTTTCTCTTGGGAAAGGATTTGTTCTTTGTGCTTGCTTTTTTGAAGTAGGGTAACCCAGGCTGCCCCCCAAACTTAATATATAGCAGAGGATGGCCTTGAGCTCCTGATCCTCCTGCCTACACCCCCAAGTGTTGAGATCCAGGTATGTATCACTATGTCTGGCTTGGAGAAAAAGATTCTTCATGATTGGCTCAAAACAGTCCCTGTTTCCAAAGCTTATTTTGCTTTTCTTTATAACCTTATAACTATAACTAGCTTTAATAAGTTTAAGTTACTAGAAGCTGGAGAAGAATAAAAAGTCTTTATGCCAACAAAGGGGAAAACCATGTATTCATTACCACGGCTATCCTTAGAAAAGCTAGCCAGAAAGTATAGCCATACACAAAACTGAGAAATATTTGGGAGAATAAACAGCAAGTATTAGAAACTGTGAGACTGTTGGACAGCTGAGTGGGTGGATTGTGTTTGTTCCTTTTTGCTTCTCTGAATTTTCTATATTGAAAATATGTAGCTTCATAATTAGAAATAAAAGATAAACAAAAATAACATGGAAACTTCCTTTAGAAAAACAGTCAAAAGAAGCTTTGAGTCAGCCCAGTTCTCTTGGTTCCTCCAAATGGATGTGTGCTGGGAGCGTGGGCTCTGAGTCAGCCTGCTGGGTTCAGATCCTGCTTCCTACCCTGAGCCCAGCTTCCTCAGCTGGAAAAATGAGGGAAATATTAACACTGAAATATTAACTCTGTAAGAGTTGCTTCAAGGATCAAATGAGATTTTTCCTTATAAAAGTATGGTTCAATAATGGGCGGTTCTCACTTACACTTGCATGCTTGTCCTTACAGAGTAGGTTTGAAGTCTCTTAGAGGGGACACTTGCCTTGCTGTGGGGTCTATATATAATTCCCCTTGCTGTGGGGTCTATATATAATTCCCCTTGCTGTGGGGTCTGTATAGAGTCCCCATTGTCTTAGGGTTTTACTACTGTGAACAGGCGCCGTGACCAAGGCAAGTCTTATAAAGGACAGCATTTAATTGGAGCTGGCTAACAGGTTCAGAGGCTCAGTCCATTATCATTAAGGTGGGAGCATGGCAGTGTCCAGGCAGGCATGGTGCAGGCAGAGCTGAGAGTTCTACATCTTCATCTGAAGGCTGCTAGCAGAATACTGGCTTCCAGGCAGCTAGGACTAGGGTGATGCCCACAGTGACACACCTACTCCAACAAGGCTGCACCTCCAAATAGTGCCACTCCCTGGGCCAAGCATATTCAAACCATGATACCCCTTGCTGTGAGGTCTGCATAGACCTCATCTTGTGGGGTCTGTACACAATTCCCCTTGCTGTGGGTTCTGTATGTATTTCCCCTTGCTCAGAACTAGTCCTATATGTTTCTCTTACTGTGCAAAGCAAATGCCATCAGTGTGCTGTGAAACCCAGAGGTTATACTTACTTGGCCACCAAACCAGACAGGCTCTTCTCTCTCTCTGCCTTTCTCCCTTCTCTAGGTCCCTATGATGAGCTCAGTTTTAGCCTAGTTACACAAATCAAGGAGAATCGAACATCTCATCAAAGACTGGTCCCCTGTATCAGATTTCCTACCCCCAACCCCACCCTGCCTGATGTCTATTTTTCCATCTATGATTCTATCATTTTTCTGAAGGCCAGCATTTCATCACCTTAGCTGGTGCTCTAGGAACTGACACATGAATTGTAGCCAATGTGGGTGCAGTCCTGTCATCTATTAAGTTCTTCAGCGTAAACTGGCCATTTTCTGCCTTGAATCTGTCAACACCGTTGGCTGCTGGAGGTCTAGCTGCTGAGTATCCCTTGCTGCTGTGCCATTACACTATTGGATTTGACTGGTCAAACCGGGCAATCGCTTCTTCTATAATGGTTAACCCTTTGACCATGATTGTCAGTATCTCTGGAGAGATGGCTCAGCAGTTAAGAGCACTGACTGGTCTTTGAGAGGTCCTGAGTTCAATTCCCAGCAACTATATGGCTCACAACCATCTGTAATGGGATCTCATGCCCTCTTCTGGTGTGTCTGAAGACAGCTACAGTGTACTTATACACATTAAATCAATCAATCAATCAATCAACAGACAATGATTGCCAATATCTACTGCTGACCTGTTTCCTTGGCACGTGGCCATCTCAAAGGCCAGATAACTCTTAAATCCGGTCAATATAGGTAAGTAGACCATCTCATGAGTTTATTTTGTTATTTATTCATTGATTGTTCTTAGGGTTTAACATAAAGCTTTGTGCATAGCAAGTAAGCAATCTTCCATTGATCCACACCCCATCCTTAATTTTTTCTTTTTAATTTTTATATTGAAATGGAGTTTTATTGAGTAGCCTAGGCTGGCCTTAAGCTTGTACTTTTCATGCTTCACATTCATGAGTAGTTGATATTATCAGCATAACCACTAGGCCCATTTCCCAATCTGTCTTGAGAGATAAAAGCATAACACTTGGTAATTTAGCCCAGAATTGACTGAAGTCTAGATGTAGTCTAACACCAGTCACAAGCCACGCCAGAGGGACCACGGAGGCCAGCATTTTTGAGTATCTTCTACAAACCAAACTCTCCATTGAATACTTTCCATTTATTTTTATTCTTAAATAAATAAAATTTATTTTTATTTTTAAAACTCCTATAACTCTTTGGGTTTCACTATCATTTCAGAAGGAAACACACAGAAGCTCAGAGAAATTATGTAACTGTAACAGGGTACAGGGTTTAAATGTAAATTACTGGGCCACACAGACTATTTTGTGCTGAAACATGGAGATGAAGACTTAGGGTAGATCCTTTCCAAGGCCATTCTTAAACAGACTAAGATCTAGCAGAGAACAGAGCCAGCTCTCTTTGGGTTACATGCTTCCGATGAGCCAGAGGACAGACAGAGCAGGATGGAAGACAGACAGAGAGTCCCAGATCCTAAACCTGCCATCTTGAGCTAACTTACTTGTTTACCTCAGATTTCTCATCTGTACATTTACCTCAGAAACGTAAGGTTGAGTTAGAATTGAAGAGAAAATAGAGCAAGCTCTACAACTCTTTGCCAGTCACTACCTCAGAGCCAGTCTGCTCTATGTATCTTGCCAGCCGTCCTATCCACCTTGGCTCTCCAGATATAAATGCCAACAGAGACAAAAGTTATATCCAGCAAAACTAGTAGGATAGAGAAAAAATTTTTGTGATTAAAAACAGATTCAAGGGGACCCGGAGAGATGACTCAGTGGTTAAGAGCACTCGCTGTTCCTCTAGAGGATCCAGGTTCAATTTCCAGCACCCACAAAACAGCTCGCAACTGTTTATAGCTCTAGTTCCAGGGGATTTGATTCCTCACATAGACATATGTTCAGGCAAAACATCAATGCACATTAAAAAAAACTAAGCCAAACCAAACCAGATCTAAGGAATTTATGTTCACGAAGCCAGCTCTACAGAAGAGAAAGATTACTTTTGCCCAGATTGATACCTCAAAGTCCTCACTGCACACCAGGCAAGCAAAGGCAGGCACAAAAGAGGGCACAAGGAATAAATAAACAATTCTAGAATAGTAAATTGAAAGGTGTCTAAGAAAACCATATTACCACAACAAAATAATAGGAATTAATACATTGTTCTTCAATAACTGATTAATAAATATTGTCCAGCAATAACCCTCAACATAAATATTCTCAGCTCCTCAATAGAAAGATACAGACTAAGATTCGGGATTAGAAAACAGGACTCAGCCTTTTGCTGTCTCCAACAGACATCTCGCTGTCAATGACAGATATCATCATAGGGTGAATGGGTGGCGAAAAAGTATTCCAAACAAATGGAATAAAACTAAGTAAGCATAATTATCCTAATATCTTATGAAATATATCTTAAGCCAAAGCTAATCAAAAGAGCCAGGGAAGGAGATTTCTTATTTATTAAAGGAAAGACCCATCAACAGGACATTATAATTCTAAAGTTTACACACTAAGGACAGGGCCATTCAGTTTCATAAAAGAAATACTACCTAATCTAACACCATAAATTGGCCCCAACACAAGGTCAGTGCATGATTTCAACAAGCCATACTCTCACAGACAGGTTATCTCACAATAGACAAGGTTATCCAGACAAAACCCAACATAGAAACTCTGATATTATATGCTATCATAAATCTAATAGATCTAACAGACATTTACAGAACATTCCATACAAACATTAAAGAATACACTTTCTGATGGGCATACTGGCATATACCTGTAATCCCAGCACTCAAGAGGAGAGGCAGGAGGATGTCAGTTCCAAGTTAGCCAGAACTATACGGTACTTAAGACTCAATCTCAAACAAACAAGCAAAACATACAACACAACATACAATACACAACAGAAAAGTATGCTTTCTTCTTAGCTCATGGAACTTTCCTTAAGATCAGCCATATGTTGGAGCATAAAGCAAGTCTCAACAAATTTAGAAAAATGTATGTGACCATAAAGAAATGAAACTGGATATGAACAACAGTAGAAATGGCAGCCAGTATACAAATCCATGACAACTAAATTTAAGATTTAAATTTAAATTTGGTGAAATTTTGATTATGGGAGAAATCAAGCAGGAAACTGAAAAATTCCTGGAACTGAATGAAACTGGGAGTATAATACGTCAGAATTTATAAGTCACAATGAAGGCAGTCCCAAAAGGAAAATTTATAGCACTGAGTGTCTACATAAAAACAAAACCCCCAAAAACCCTGGTGTGATTTTATATGAATATCTTGATGTTGGACCTGAAGCATTGGAAAAACAAGAAACAAACCCAAAAAGAGTAGATGGAAAGAGATAAGCCCAAAAGTCGGCTCTTTGAAAAGATTAAGATTGACAAACCATTAGCCAAATTAACCAAGAGAGAGTCAGAGAGAGGACTCAGACTAATAAAATCCGAGAAGAAAATGGAAACATTACAACCGAGGCACTGAGAAAAGCCACAGAACAAGAATAAGGGAAATCTCAACTGAGCGAGGAAGCATGTCCTTGGCTCATGGCTTCAGAGGGTTTGGTCTATGAGCCTGGGCAAAGCATCATGGTAGAGGGATGTGGTGGAGGACATTCACCTCATGACGGCCAGGAACGAGAGTAACAGAAACAGGAAGGACAAAATACTTCCCCAGGGACCTCCCCTAGTGACCTACTTCCTCTTGCTAGGTCCCACCTCCCAAGGTTCCAAAAGTTCCTCAAACAGTACTACCAGCTCAGGACCTAGGCTTAAATGCATGAGCCCAACAGGAGACCTTTCCTATTCAAATGATAGCAGTGTTATTTATTCAAAAGTGAGTGTATCCAATTACTTTAACCTCACAATCCTGACAGCTTTCCAACAACCGCATTATGTTTAACAAGATCTTTAAGAAGTACAATTTTCATAACTAAGTATAACATACCTATGTGATCTAAACAGCCAGAGTACAGGAAAAAAAAAATCTTACTTCTGACGTAAAGATTCTATTTAGTTTACATTATCTTTCAAAAGCATTTACCATGCTTCTGTCCTCCAAGAATAAAGTCTAAACCCATGTACCTATAGGTCAAGTTTCTTGAGAGTTGAGACCTCATACAGTGTTTGAGCTTTCAAAGAAATACATAATTATTTACTTTCTACTATGTAGAATCCTGTGCTCTTAACAACTTAACTGGCATATGTGTGTATGTGCGCACACATGTGTTTATACATGTATGTGTGTGTTAGAACTGTGTTACAAAATTTCTAGGAGAAGCTGGATAATACCATAGTTCCCTCCAGACCTAGAGCAGCATTTCCACTGCCTCCATCTGAGAGAGCAGTCTATGGCTTGTGTGGGCAGTCTGTGGCCTGTGTGAGCAGTCCATGGCTGTGGGGGGCGGGGCATGGCTTGTGTGGGCAATCTGGGGGGCGGGGCATGGCTTGTGTGGGCAGTCCATGGCTGTGGGGGGCGGGGCATGGTTGTGGGGGGCAGGGCATGGCTTGTGTGGGCAGTCCATGGCTGGGGGGGGTATGGCTTGTGGGCAGTCCGTGGCTGTGGGGGGGGCATGGCTTGTGTGAGCAGTCCATGGCTGGGGGGGGCGGGGCAGGGCTTGTGTGGGCAGTCCATGGCTGTGGGGGGTGAGGCATGGCTTGTGTGAGCAGTCCGTGGCTGTGAGGGGCGGGGCATGGCTTGTGTGAGCAGTCCATGGCTGTGTGGGGGTCCGTGGCTTGTGTGGGCAGTTCTTATGTTTTCACATTGTTTCTTCATATTTCTTACTACTTCAGGCTATAGATTTTATGAAGGTGTGAAATGCATGGAACGCCCTGATATAGCCTCACTCCTACTATTAGAATGATTTTTTTTTTTAACCAAGGCTCTTCAGTTACTAGTTAAGAGATTGATCCACCGAGGCCATAGGGAAATCTGATGCATATGCCTTCTTGTCAAAAGCTTAAATGTGCTACTTGTTGCCTATGCCAGATGTTGGCTTATACAGTTTGAAGGGGCTTTGTTTGGTGGGTTTTGTTGTTGTTGTTGTTGTTATTTTGTGTTTTTTTTCCTTCTCTATACTACCTGTGTGGGGCCTGAGGCATTTCTGGGATTTATTTTCCCCTTCCACCTCAAATTCATTTAAACTCTCCCACACAGCTCAGCAGGGTTCTCTTACAATTGGCAGCCTTGCCAATCTTCACAGGGCATGCTCTACTCCTCGCCAGGAGTGCACCACGCTTACTCTGTAGACACAGTCCAGAGACTTTCTAAAACACTCTTCACACAGACAGCCAGTTGTCTCTCAAAGCCTCTGCTCTTTGCCAGTCACTAAATCACATGGAAAGAGAGATTAAAAACCCTAGTGCTCGAGAGATCCTTTCCGTTTGTAAAAGGCTTTAGGAACAGGGTGGGGGAAGTGCTCTGAATGTGCAGGAATGGGCTCACAGGCTTGACAACAATGCACTGCGAGCTTTCCATGGTATATTCAATGGAGGCTCCCACCCCACCCAGTTATGACATAAAAGGTAAACAGGAATGATCTTCAGAACTTGTGGTTGGGTGTTACTCACACGTAAAATATCTTTCCCCTAAGAGTGGTCACAAGTTCCTTTCTCCATTAACTCAAGCTTGTAACTTTTTCATGGTGTTCACAGAGGAGACGTCCTGAATGCATCTGAAATGTCACAGAAAATCCAAAGGGCAAGACAGCCCCTCTTCTCTAGGCTGCTTCACATCCTTCCACTCGCCGGCTTCATGACATTAGTTCCTAAGCATGGCTTCCTTCTTCGGGAATCTTTTCATCTGCCTAAAACCCTTCCGTCCTTGCAAAGGAGCCAGAGTGTTAAAAAGGCACGTGTTTAGGCTCCCCCACCTTTGTAGCTTTCGTTTGCAGCTGCTATAAATGGTCAACATCTCGGACTGAAGAGAAGGCGCAACCGACTCCCAAGGTCACCATGACACCCACAGCAGCCATGTTTACTGGATCCCCAGATGAAGTAGTGCTAGGCCTAGCTTTCACCACGATTCTCTTTGACAACTTCAAAGAGGTGAATGATTTTTTTTCTTTTCTTAAGAGTAAATTTTTAAGAGGGTTAAAATAGGCTTGTTATGTTTTCACTAGATTACAGGAATGGCACGTCTCAATGGTTAACACCAAGACTTGACGGTGCACACGTGTGAATGATGGCTGGCGGTCAGCTTCCAGGGCACGGACTTACTATCTCCATGCGCAACCCTGACTTATTTGCCTTTACACCGCAAGTTCACTGATGACACCTTTGAATATCTGCTCATTAAAGACGTGCTGACTCATTAGAGTCCTTCCATTTCTACACACTTTATTTCCGTTGTTCCAAATGCAGAGTGGATTTTTAAATGTACTCTGTTCATGTTTGAGATAAAAAAAAAAAAAAACCCACAGAGCATCATATAGTAAAACTACTAAATGGAGATTTGTTACTTCATCGTTTAATTATTTTAAGTTGTACATTCTTTCTAAAATATTCCACTGATGCTCCTTAACTGTGCTTAGCTGCTCACGTGTGACTTGGTGTGTTGAAACTTTTGGTAACAAATTCAAATGTAAATGCTTCTAACTTGGGGCTACCTAAGCTTATAGAAAATCTGGCCTTTCCCATAATGAGACTATAAAGCAGACCACTCACAGGGCACTGCAGCTGCCCTCTAAGCTGTGGGCATTCGAGCACGTGCCTACCACATAGCAGTATGTCAGGACAACATAGCAGAGCTATAAAGTCCAGTCTGCTACCTGGAAAGACAGGAACATCTATCCCCTCACAATCATGCTGCTAAGGGCAACAAGTCACTTTATAATTTGTTTATTATCCTAAAAAGACAATGTGCCCCAAGAATATAAATGTCTCTTAAACCCAATTTATACTGTGTCTGGGTCATTTGGTGAGTAAATGGATAACTCAGATTGAGTTTTTGTGAGGTTTTTTTAAATCAGGATCAGGGTGTAGTCCCACCAGTGTCAGGGTGTCATGTATTCTACAGGAGCAAAGCAGTATAAGTGGTCTGTGGACACAGATTCCCTGGGATATCCCTGCCTAGGTCCTCACTACCTGCACACTGAGTACCTCCTACCCCCACTTCCCTTGCAGGTTCTAGGGACTACTGCATTTCCTTGTGGCTTAGTGACTTGGTAGCTTGTTCAAACAGTGCCATCTGCAGGATGAGCTAAAGGCTCCTAAAACCTCTCAAGTATGTTGAATTTCTTTAGGATGTATTCAAGGGTTATCAGGCACGAAAGTTCAGCATTCGATGCCATATACTGGATCACTCCATTGGTTCTCCATAGAACTTACATCTGTCTAAACTGTCTTTACCTCAAGGTGACCACAGACACCTCCACCATCCCAGAGTGAAGATGTATTTGTTCAGGGGTTTTCCAGCCCTTCAACCTCTCTTAAGGGTTAGTCATTTCCTTTGTCTGAGCGCTTGCTCCTCCCTTCAGAAAACCAAACTTCTGGGGGCTGCAGCAGATGTAGTAGCTCTCTCCCTGATCCAACATAAAGCAACTAAAGAAAAAAAAAAACCCAAACCCTGAATGCAGAGAATGAATGCTCAGAGCTCGCCTCTCATGTCAGAGCCTCCTAAGAAGCTGAGGTTAAACGGCGAGGGCTCCCCTAGGGAACTGCTAATAAGCAACCCACAGTTTGCCAGTCTACCACATATGTGACAGCCTCTTTACCATCCTTCCCACTGCAGCACCGAACACGGAGCGAGGGCTGTAGCTTTCTGTCATGGCTCTCTATCATCGTTCGAGAATTCTCTGTGTTGACACACGCGTAGAATCCCAGCACTCAGGACACTTAAACAGAGGACAAGTTGGAGGCTAGCCTGGACTACTAGAGAGTTCCAGATCAGCCTTAGTTGCATAAGAGAGGGTCTATATTTAAAAAAAGGAAGTGTACACTTGTTGACACCTCCTTCCAATAGTCCTCACCTAACTGAGGCCAGAAACGAAAGCGAAAGATTAACTTCTGCTGGGCTAGCGCTGTGCCCATCCCCTGTAATCATGCTCCACAGAGCCTCTCTCAGGCAGGTGGACACCGACAGTCCATTTGCTCCTCTTAATGTCTGATTTTCTTACATAAACCATCAATAAAAGATTGCTAAGCAGCTCAAATAGTTCAGAATTGGGGATAGGACAAAGAAAGAGGTTTTGATTGATTTTTCAAACCACAACTTCCGCCCTTGCTGGTTCACTCATAAAACCTCATGACCCTGGGTTAGGCAGTTCCCTTTTGGTCCACCTCGTTCTTCTTTATAGAGGATGTGCTCCTAAGCCACTGGGAAGTTAGAACTCCCTTCTGGTTTTTTTTAAATAGTCTAACCAGAAAATGTAAGGAAATATGAATTATTTCAGAGAAAAACTGCAGCAGCTGCCCAACAGAATGGTGCTGCTGTGCCCTCCCCATCCCGAGTCTTTCTTTTGGTCATGCATACTGTGTATGCCAATGGAGACTGAGAAATGAATTTTATACCCAGCTCCTATATACACTAAAGATGGAACAAGGATGCAAGCTGTCTCCGGAGCTTGGTATACCTGGATAATCTCAGCAGAGCTCCTGAGAAGAAAGATGATTTGGTCACATTAAAGAGCTTTCTGGGTCTCCATGTTAGCTTCTTTAAAAGCAAGACTGACATTCTCTATCCATAGCTCAGAAAAAAAATTCTTTCTTTCGTATGACATTAAGCTAGTGGCCTCTTCTGATAAGTGGAATGCATTGTTCCACAAGTAAGGAGTATCTGGCATTGCTGTAGAGTTAGAAGAAATGGAGTTGAGGTAGACACTGACTTATTTGAATGTAGCAACACACAAAACCAACAGTCCCCCTGTGGCCTGCAAATCAAGACTGGAAATGCCTTTGAGGCCACAGCCCATTACAGACAATGAGAAGACACCAAGGGAAAGCTGAGCTGGGTCATGGCTGAGGGTAGTTTCAATGATATGTTTCCAGAAAAATGAGGGTCTGGACTACAAGACAGCTCAGAGAACAGAAATAGTAAAGCTATGGGATGGTTCTATTCTAAGAGACCACTCCAGGTATAACAGCCCCACTCTTTGTAGAGCAGTAATTCTCCAACTGTGGGTCATGACCCTTTGGAGAGGTACATATCAAATAACTTGCCTATCAGATATTTATGACTCATAACAGTAACAAAATTACACTTATGAAGTGGCAGTAAAATAATTTTATGGTTGGAGATCACCACAATGTGAGTAACTGTATTAAAGGATCGCAGCATTAGAAAGGTTGAAAGCTACTACTGCTGCAGACGGACACACATGGTCTATTGTATTCCTTGTGTCCTGATAGACTAAAGAGATACCCAGAGCATCTACAACTAAGATATTTTAGATCAGGGCTGTATCTTGTTCATCAGAGCCCATACAGCACCCGTGTCCACACAATGTTGATCAAGCACAGTTTGTCCTGCAGAGTGTATTCATATGACTATGAAATTTTTTTAAATATGTTAAACCATGGTGAGAGTGGCTCATGAGCCCTCATCTCTGGCTGAGGAGCTCTTGGCAGCTGCTCAAGCTGTAGAAGAGAGTCAGGATTCCTTAAAGGTGTGGCCTTGTAGGTAGGGCATGTTCCAGTGGGTGTCTCTATACCCATGTAGACATGGGCAGCACATTGGACTCAGTAAGTTTTATTTTTATCTTTTAACAAAAGACACAAAATTGAGAATCAGTGGAGGGTGGAGAGTGGAGGAGAATATAATCAAAATATATTATATGAACAAAATTCTCAAAAAAACCCACAAAATAATATACTTTAAAATGTGGTAAAATATATATAACATAAAACCATTTTCCAATTGTAAGTGTAAAGTTCTATGTAACCATCATAACCACATATCTTGGGAATGCAGCTTGTAAAACCATAGCTTTGTGACACAGTAATGTCCCCGCTTTCCTACTCCCTGACAACCACTTTTTTCTTCCGTCTCTATGAACTTGGCTACAATAGGCTCTCTAGAAAAGAGTGGAACCACCCAATATGTGTCCTACTGTGACTGGTTTACTTTCCAGGTTCATCAACATTCTATATCATGTGCTAGCATTTCCTCTGCTTTTAAAGTTGAATGATAATTTATTGTATGTATATAGCACCTTTGCTCATTTGTCCATCCTCTGATGAATGTGATATGTGTGTTGTTCCCACCTTCGGGCTATTGGGAATAACACTTCTGAGAATATGGAATACAGATACCCTTATTTTACCCCTCTTGGAAATATATTGCTGTAATTATACTTTAAATTTTTCGAGGAATTGGCATAGTTTTCCACAGTGGTGCATGGTTTTATATGCCTGTCATCATGCCTAAGTTGTCACGTGCGACTTTTCCCACCGCTCACATTGCCTGAGTTCAGATAATTTTGAACAGGGCTTTGTCTCCTGTATGACCATGGTCATTTCTGCTCCCCTCACATTTTGGAAGGTCTCCTAGAGACACAGCGATGCTCTGCAGCTTCTCTATCCTCATTTGGTTCTTGGTGGGTCCTCCTTTTGAAGACACTGATGGCCTTCTAAGGTGAGGGCTCAGGCTCTGCACAGTACTCAGGGTAGCATCTATATTGAAGGCTGTCTGCTGATGGAGTCATAGCCAGCTCTGACCAAAGCCGTCATACGACAAGATATGGCCTTGTTATCCTCACCACTGTAACACACTGACGCCTACAGCCCATTTCTGACCCTATGGCCTATTTAGACATCCTTTCTAATCTTATTCTTAAGAGAGTTTTATTCTCCATGGCAACTGATTGTACCTAAAAATAAATAAGCAAACAAACGAACAAACAAACCCAAACAGCTGTGCGGCAATATTTCATATCAAAGATTAAGGTTTTCAGGATCTGACTTGGATATCATTCCAATAGACAAATGTAACAGAGTAGGGTCTAGAGATAAAGAGCCAGCTATTCAAACTATATCTTTGCCCAAATTAGAAAACAGTGCTCTTTTTTAATGTGAGTGCTCAGCTGAATATAGAGTAGATTGAACATTGAGTAAATTGTTAATTAAAGATGGAAGTGATTCTAAGAACATTCTCTGGGCACATCTGCCCTACAGGTACAACATGGCTGACAGTGGTGCCATCTCTTCCTTCAGGCCTTGGATGGTGCACAGCTTTGCGAGCAGGGCTGGGTAGTTTTTAGCTCCTACTCAACCTCCTGCCAGCACCACCTTGTGGACAAGACATTTTTTAGATCATAGTGGTAGGAAAGTTTTCAAAGGCTAAGGTGCCTATGCTGTGGCATCCAAGGGAACATAGGACCTTTATATATTTGGCTAGAAGACAGACCAGCAGATGTAGACTATCAAGCCAACATATTCCCATCCAACATAGCCTTATTTGACAACACACACACACACACACACACACACACACACACACACACACACAGAGTATCATACCTGAGCCACTTCTTCAAAGTCATCATGCCTCTTCTGTAGTGCCCGTGCCCGATGCAAGGACTTGCCAACCCCAGTATGTTTGCTGAGAAAGGCCTCACCATGGTTTTCAATCCAGTCCAGCACCTGGCCAGAAAAGGAAGGCAGAAACAATGACTTTTCAGGAGGAGGAAAGACATGTAACACCGGGTACAACTGCTTGAATCCTACTTACTACCCCCACCCCGTGCCCATGAGATCAGTAGTCCAGATAGAAATGCTTAATTCACTGTGAACACAAGACACTGGCAATGGAATAGTCCCACCCCTAACTAATCCAACTCAGCCATTTGATCTCTAGAGCAGCTTCCCATTCCTTTTTTGTTTTCAGAACCTTAATCATGCCATCGTTTGATTTATTAGTACTTGCTGTTATTACTATGGTACTGAGGATCAGATTCAGGGTTTCCCACATACCAGTCCATTTTTCTAAATGAGCGACAGAGGCTACACAGGTGAACATCCTCATGGCTTCTGCCCCATCAAGTAAAGTCAGCGATCATAGTAGGAAACGAGGTAGGTAACAGCAATGAGGTAGGACTAGGCCACTCGCCCCTCACTCCACCATAGAATGTAGCAGTAGTAGTAATAGTCACAAGGCCCTGCCTAAAGTCTTACATTTAGAGCCAGGTACTCAACATACTCGATCACAAGGATAATAAGCTTCTTTGCCTCCTTGTCACCTCTCTCCAACTAATGAAACAAACTAATTAGTCAAGGTCTATGCATCCTAAGGCCGATAGTATTTATCTTGCTAGAATATAGTAGAGACTCCATGTTCTCAAAGGCTTAAAATCTAGCGACTTAGCCTGAAGACATTTTCCTCAGTGTTGAAGTTCAGAGCAGCAGTGGCTCTGGCAGATGAGGGAGGAGTGAGGTTTGAAGTAGGAAATAAACACTTCTCCTAAGGGCTACTTGGGGAAGTACATAGACACCTTGCAATGCAGAAAGAACCAAAGATTTAAAACACACAGTTTATATCTCACAAATATGAATATGTCCAAGGAAAAAGGTCTCTGAGAGTTACTTCTTTAGCCACCAAGATAATGTAATGCCTGTCGTTTGCAGAGTATTAGCATCTGTGTCCCTGTGTATATATATATGCCACAACAGTGTGTGTGCAGACCACAAACTCTTGATTCTGATCCATGGCCTTCAGTGTAACCTAGCTTTATGGGCAATACCTGTACAGCAGGGTAATGTGCTTCTCAGTAGACGCTAGCAGTATTGACAGTCACACCACACACTGAAATTTCACACACAGCTCTGGAGTCCTGCAAACCCTGCATTTCTGGTGAGTTGGTTTGAATGGGCCAGGCCCAAGAATCTGAGTATCAGTGAATTAAAAGGAACTGGCTCCCTGGCAAACCCTGGGTCCCACTGGAGTATAAATAGGCATCATCAAAGCACCCCTTGTATGTATCCCCATGTTAAGTCTTTCTCATCTGTCTGACTATGTTTAAAATATATGATGACTTAGAGTCCAGGTTGTGTAGGATGAGAGCTGTGCTGGTCTGTTGATGGCTTTTGAGTTGGTATTTAAGCATTTCTGGCATTGGGGATGTAGTCTTCTTATTTTTATCTAAGGAGTCCTTGAACAAGCCAGCATGGCGGTGTACTCCTTTAATCCTAGTACTCAGGACACAGAGGTGGGTAGATCTCTGTGAGTTCAAGACCAGATTGGTCTACAAATCGAGTTCCAGAACAGCCAGGGCTATATAGAGAAATCCTGTCTCAGAAAAACAAAACAAAACAGGCAGAGAGGAATGGAACACAAATGATCATATATTCCTATGATGATTCTCTAGTCTTGCTGTGTCCTAGAAGAAGGTACTAGAGTTATCCTATAGATATGAGGTTCAGACAGTCAAGCGTGTCCTGACTCTAGGAATCCAGTCTATGGGCTAACAAACACTAGTCGCTAAGTCGCACACTCTGTAGAGGTGAACATCACCAAAGCCAAATGCTGTCTGGATGGATTTGGAAAAGGTCCCTGGAAGAAGTAAGATTTTTCTTGACTCAGGAAACCACAGGACTTACCTTACTGCTATAAGACTTAACTTTTAAAAGATGCAAGCATAGCTCACAGAGCAAGCGAAGGGGACAAAGATCTAGAGAAATCTGAAAAAAATTGCAGTGAGTTCTGGTATGCTGGATGGAAGGTTCTAGTAACTATTCTGATATTCATCCACTGATTGGTTGCAAATGGGAGAGACATCATCAGATCCCTCTGGAACGGCCACCGTTCTGATTTGTGGAAACTCAACTGGAGAGAAGCAAGAGGAGAGAGGTGGGAAGATGAGACAAGGGTAGAGATTCTCACAAGACTGATGTAGGCTTAGATTTGGAAAAACAACTGCCACGATTTGGTGGTGACCGAAGAGAAGGTGGTAATGGGCAGGAAGGAGAGGCAGTCACTGGACAAAAGCAAAGGAACGAGGCAGGCCAGCAGAGACACAGATGTCTCAGAATCTCTCTCTGCACATGCACGCTGGTTTGTTCACACATGACAGAGACCGCTATGACCCTGAACTTGAGAGGAAAACATCCTCTAGGGACAGCTGTCAGTCTGCTGTGACAAGCAGCAGAAACCTTTTGTTTCAGAGATGTAACTTAACAGTTAAAAATAAATGGTTAAATTGTTCATGTATGAGGCTCCACTGAAGAAGGAAGAAACAGGGAACACTAAGTCCACTTTGAAAACACAGCCTTAGCCTTAAATGGAGTGGGTAGCCAATTCTTGGCAGGGATCATCAGTGCAATGTAACTTTGAGTGTTCTGGTAACCTAATACACAAATCCCACGCAACTGTGACTGGCCAGTGAAGGTCCACCTCCTCTCCTCACCCTGCTTTCTGGAATCTCATTCTGAGTGTTTGCCTTCCCTCGAGCTATCTATGTGGTTCTCCCACTTCTCGCTCCCTTGGTGCCCTCCTAGTCACATGTAAAGCTACACTTTAAAATCACCATCAATCTTTTGATAACCTATCCAGGGGAAGGTAGCTCTTGAGTGTCTATGACTTTGATTTTGTTTTTGAGACAATGTCTTACGTCACTAGGCTAGCCTCAAACTAAGAAGTAGTTAAAGTTGTCCTTGAATTTTGTATCTTTCTGCTCCATCTCCTAAGTCCCGGGATTATAGGCACGCACTAACACACTCAATCCTTTGATTCTGTTGGAACCACAATTACTAATTAGAATAAAGTATAAGGCCACATAGGTATGAAAATACCATCATACAACCCATTACTCTGTATGAAAAAAATTTAAAAATATACATAGAAGAAAACCCTCCACAATTATGGCCACAGACCTATTTCTCCCCCAGGACTGTAACTGCCTCATAATTTCAGGGCACAGTACAGATCAGCATGCAACACTGAGTGGCTGCTTAGTTTGTGTCCAAGTACACTAAACTCAAACTGATTCCTCCAGTGCGGACCTATGGGGGTAGATGTTACCGCCTCCACATCCCTACTGCTCGCAGTCTGCATTCAAAGTTGCCTCTTTGTGTTTCTCTATCCCTGTCACTACCCCACTTGGCAGGTAGTTTCTAGGACAATGAAAGAAATAATAGGATTCTCACATTGAACCTGATCCTCCTCTTTCTCCACCACATAGCCTCTTTGCTCAGAGAATGGGTGATGGATATTTATGGCTGTAGGATGCCACCCCTCTATAACTAAGGCTGCTCTCTCTGTTGAGCAACCCTATTCTGGACAAGCCTAATTTTGTTCAGTCACTAGATTAGCCTGGACTTCAACGAGACAATCTAATAACAACTGGGAAAACTCCTGCTCCATTCTTCTGCCCTGACGTTTCAGCCAAAAATAAGTGCTTGCCCGGAACAGTCTTTTCTTAAGAGATGCTCACATCCTGAACCAGATTTGAGAGCCAATTATGCATGGTTTCTTAATCACCCCTTTCTTTCTGAACAATTTTGTTTATTCCGTGTAACATACAATCAAGATGAAATGTTCTTCAAGGCGGGAGGCTGTCCTTCCCAGTAGCCAAGGAGGAGGGAGCATCCCTTTGAAGGAAATTATTGAGTGTTACTGAACAGTGACCTGGAACACAACTGAACAATAGAAGGTAATCTTGGTATTAAGGACTTTGTAGTTCTTTCCTACACACCCAGACACTCTTCTAAAACCCACCCCTGTGGCACTTCTATTCAGCTCTCTACTCCCACAATCCTCCACATGGCTACACAATGCGTACATGTTTGTTTGGTTCGACCCCTGTTTTATTTCTGCCCACAGTATGAACGCCATGTGGCCAAGGGCTTTTTTAGTTCACTGTTGTGTTCTCAAGTGCTAAATAAACGATCAATTGAACTAAAAGAAACATGGTTTTAGCACTTCCTGTATGGTAAGAGGTTGAAAAAAAAACCATGAAAGGAGATGGGGACCCTTTGCAGTCAAATATGGACTCAGAATTCTAGCCCTATGATTCCCTTATCTGGATTTCTTTGATGAATAACCTTATTAAATACAGGCTTTTAATTTCTTATACTAAAATGGTCCATGGTAAAGCAAGTAGGGCATCTGAGGCTTCTAGAATATCAAAGACTTCCTTCCTCCCAACTTGTATGTGCCAGTGTCCCAGCTCTCCACCCCATCAATTCAGAAAGCCAGCATTCTGAAGTAACTATGCACCAGCAGGCTTCTGCAACATGTTTTGTCGTTTAAAGGCTGAAGTACACACAATGTACAAGAGCACCCGGAAGAGTCCACCAAACCATTATTCCTGCCTCTTCACACAGTACACAGAGCACCGTTTCCAGAGGGGACCAGCCAGAACTACAAGCACCAATCAGGTTGTGACTAGAGAGCAGTAGACATCACTTCCAGTGCTCAATTACCAGGAGCTCATTTTGTTTTTGTTTTTGTTTTTTTTGTTGTTGTTGTTGTTTTGTTTTGTTTTTTTTTTTTTGTTCCCTCTTTGGAAAGGTATGATCAAAATAAATATCTCCATACAGCAGGAGAAGCCGTCGTTTTTTCTGGTGGGCGGAGCTAATGCTCATTAGTGGTACTCAGTCTCTATCTTTCCCCTTAGAGTTGCAGCTCTACCTCCTGACAGATCCATGCCATGTGGAAGGCAGCGGAAAGCCTGAAGACCTCAAGTCTCCGTCACCCCCTCTGAGAGCCTCGGCATCTCAGAAACCGCTGTCAGAGACTCTGAACTTCAAAACCATCTGGGATTCTTTTAAAGGATAGGCACCACTCACTCCCAGATTCTGAATTAAAAAATTATGAAACTGTCTCCCAGAGGGTGTTTGGAAAACATCCTCACTCCACTGAGATACTTTAATGACTTTAATTCTACGCGTACACCTGACATATTCATACCCTTCTTCCTGAGATCTCCATGCTCCTCTTGTACCTGCTTCCTCTGGATTCCATTTTCCACCCTACACCCACTCTGTCCTTTACACCCTTCTCTCTGTGTGCCTTGCTTCTCGTTCCCACCGCAGCCATCTCCCATGGTGTTGCCATGCATATGTGTGTGTGTGTGTGTGTGTGTGTGTGTGTGTGTACACATGCATATGTGTGCCTGTGTGGTGCAGAAGCCTGCTGGTGCACAGTCACTTCAGAATGATGGGATGGAGAGCTCAGGCACTGGCACATGTGCGTTGGCAGGAAGGAAGTCTTTGTTTCTATTAAAGAAATGGACAGTACCGGGAAGCATTTTTACAGTAACGGACTCAGACCTAGAGCCCAGCCACACCCTGTTACTATGACCCCCTGCACGTGTGTCCCTGTTATACCCCAGCCCACTTAAGTTATTTCCCAGTTCAGAAGACCTACATTCTCTCTGATTTTGTTTCACCTCTGCTCAGAATCCTTCTATTAGTAACAACATAAACTGATTAGCCTGGTGCCCAGGGCTCTAGAAACAGTGTGTTAAGGCCCAGAAGTGATGCTGAAGAGTGACTTTCATTACTTGCGAACATAACTAAAAATATATTGAAGACATTAAAGATGTAAACCGCTCGTAGGGAAGGGTAAAGGGGTCGGTGACCCCTCTCATCATCTCCCACACTCTGACAGACTTCCCAAACAGACAGGGAAGTGCTAGACCTGCCTTGCAAGGTCATCATCTTTGGAGGATCACTTTTCAGTCAGGATGCAGTTTCCACTCACACACGCACGCACGCACGCACGCACGCACGCACGAGCCCGCGCATGCCAACACCGAGGGAGATGGCTGTAGTGGGAACAGAAACAAGGCACACAGAGAGAAGGATGTAGAGGGCAGGTATAGGATGGAAAAATGGGTTCCAGAGAAAGCAGGTACAAGAGGAGCATGGAAATCTCGGGAAGAAGAGTATGAACATGAAAACAGCCAGCATCTAATCAGCAGCGTCCAAGAGAATGCAGAGAGCAGTGGCACCCACCCCCTCCTCCTAGGGAGAAGGATGGAGTATGCCCAATAAGGTGAGAACACAGAGAGATGGGAGTGGCTCCCCTACCTTCACTCCAGTCACAAAGCTACTGCCCACCTTCCCGCCTTCCTTTGGCACACTCAGCTAAGCCTCCTGGTACTCTGGCTGGGATTTCGTTCTGCCTAAGGAATCATGTGTTTTGTACTTGAAAATGTCTAAATGAGTGGATGATCGCCATTAAAAATGTAAGTGAGAAATTTTAAAGTGCTAATTAATTGCCACAGGCAAGTGGGTTTTATTCAAATATGTGCTACAAAGGACAGAACCAGCAAGGCTGAGTTAACATCACAGGCTGTGAAAAATGAGAACCGGGAGTGGGTATTTTAGGGAAATGTGTTTTACCCATAAGGAGGTTAGAGAGGGATTCTTAAACGATGGGACACAAGGAAAGGCGGCAGGGAATGAGTGTGGCTGTTTCTGTGGCACAGAGAGTTTGAGGATCAGTCTTAGCCTGTCAGTAGGGACACGGAACTGGAAAAATCTCATCCTGTGGAACCAAGTCCTCTCCCAGGGCTCCTTTGAACAGTGACATTCCACACTAAATGGCTACCCCTAGGCCTGGGCGTGTTGTATTCTCCCCTTCCCCCTCAGCTCTGAAGTGTAGGCTAACAGCATGAGCTCCGACTTCAGGTAGACCTGGGTTGGAGGCTATAATCTGCCATCAGGTGTTGGATCAGAAGTGAGTTGGCTTAACCTGTCTATGCCTCGATTTCCTCCTCAGAAAGATGGAGACCAAACTGCCCCCTACCTCACGGTGTTGGGAGATTAAATAGGAAAAGGAAGTGAAGGGATTAGATGTCCAATCATATTTCCCCCTGCAGATGGCGAATCCTGAGCTCTGAACAATGTACCTTTTATAGATAATTTAGTCTCAAGAGTTGGAACTAATCTTTCCTTTGATGTTTGACTTTCTTCCCAACGCTCTTAGCATAAAAACAGTCCATTTCTAATCTAATATGACAGCTCCTCATCTTTGTGCTCTAAGATCTGATTGTGTGCACAAGGTGTGCGAGCCTCTTGTTCTTAGACTTTAATCTCTCCTTGTATAGGAAAAGTTAGTTTCCAGACTCATCATGTTTGGGTCACTTTTTGTTGTTGTTGTTGTTGCTGACCATTTTCAAGGCAACCTACAATGCTCACCTTTTACTACATAATATTGCCAATTGGATTATTCAATGGCTAAACTCACGTAGTCTGATTAGGGGGCTATAGTCACTACAATTAACGAATGACTGATTATCTGTAATTAAAAAATACTCACAATTCTCTTTCAGGCATTTTGTTTTTTGGCAAACAAAGTCAACAAAGTAAAATCTATAATTTTCCACATGAGGCCCCAGGAAAATTAACGCAGGAAGATTCCCATGCAGCTCAGGAAGTCTGGTGCTAATAATACTTTTTGTCAGCTCAGAATATCTTGATGCCACTCCCATTAGCTTACGGGACTAGACTGTTTAAAAACAAGATATTCTTTTCAAAGGGAGGCATAGGAGCCTCAAAGGTGCTAGTTCCCCACTCACACCACCGTGAACACACCACACATCTTCCAGCCAGCGGTGGGCATCAGCCAGACTTCCTCTCTCTGCTCTGCCTGTAGATGGCTTAGCTCTCTGCACTCTGACCTTCCTAAGAACCCTGCTCCAAACTCTGCCTATGCACCAAGGACCAGTGCGACTCTCACCCCACCACCAGGGGGAGCTCTATGCTGGACTCCACCCTTTGCTTTCTGGCTGTGTGTCGCTAATAAGTTCTAATGTGATATGTCTTCTCAGGGGCAGGGGCTTTAAACTTCTAGCATAAGTAGACAGTTCAAAAACCACGGTAGGGCCATTAAACAAAACAAAAAACAGGCAAGGAAGAAAGGGAGGCAGAACAAGTTGACCTGCTGGGTTGCTCTGAAAACAGTTTTTTTTCTGACTAAGAAAATACACAAGCAATTTAGTTCTCCCAGAAAGAATAGACATCTAGTCACTAGTTACTCCCGGTTCTTCCCAACCATATGAGGTCTACATACGAGGGCTTTTGCATACACAGGAAGCCAGAGGAGTTACAGGACCATAAAAGTCACAAGGTAGAGAATGGTTGATGCTGACAGGGACTGCTTTTATGGCTGTTGCGCAATATGGTTCTGTGCTAAGCTGAAGGGGAAAAAATGAAAAAAAAAAAACCCACACTGACAGAATAGCCAGCAATATTCTCTTTCTTCAGTTAATGAATCCAAATTCCAGTTCAACCTGTAAGCCAGATTCCCAACATTCCCACAACCTAGCAGGGAGAAAGCAAGCCGAGGGCTCACCTGTCAGGAGCGAGGGAAGGAACCGGGTCAGTCTTAGGCGCAAGTGTTAATGGAATCGCTCCCACTGATATCTTTCTCTGCTTCCCAATGCTTTCAAGCCTAAAAGGGCAAAATACTCCTACTGGGAAAGATCTAACTCCAGAAATGGCACTGGGGCAAGAAGACAGACAGGCAGAGCTTGGCGCACTCCTCGTCATCCCACTAGGAGACTCTGATACTTTCTTCTGTCGGCATCTTGCACATCATTTCTTCCCTCTGCAGCTTCACCTGCCCGAATGGCGTCCATCTTTAAGTCTGTTTCCTTCTTTCTTTCCTCACGGCCTGTCAATCTGTGTCTCTGCCTGGGGGGTGTGGTCTGTCTTCCCTGTGTAATGTGCATCTTTCTGTCTCCCTGGTCTTATTTTCTAACTTCTTGTGTCTCTCCTGAGCCTTTTTCTAAGGCTACTGGAATGTGGACTAGACTATCTACTTTCTGCTCCTGACACTACCATAACCTAGCTGTGTGGTTTATAACCAAGTCACTTGACATTGCTGGGACAAGATTCCCCCCACTGTATAGTTAGTTCGCCTGGCTATGTTGATTACTGGCTCTATTGAGCTTTGAGATTTAGTCACTGAACGGAATGGACTCCTTTACCAGCCAACTTAACACAGCGGGTGTTGGGGAGTCCCCAACAGCACAAGCACCAGGGGGCACCCGAGGACCATGAAGAGAGAATGTGATTATGTGATAGGCAGCTACTGTGTTTGATTCTGTATCTTGAGGAGGGTGCCATTGTTATCAATTCTGATTTAGGAGTCCGGGGGGAAAAGCCCAGAAGCATCATGGGATGCAGTGGGTTGTCTGTGTTCTGCTGGTCACAGAGATCAGACATGTTGAGAACAGGATTCACCGACTCCTGAGCCCATGCTCTGGTGTCTACCATTCTGCGTTGCCCTGCCTGATGGTGCCTGCACATGAGCCTCCCATGCAGGCTTCTGAGAAAACATCCGTGGATCCCAAGTGTGCTTGTCTATCTCGGGTCCAGACTATGTGTAGGCTTCAGAAAACTCTCTCTTTCTTTAAGACACCAATCCTGACCCTCACTCCTTTGCCTGAAAGTGTTGCAGTAGCACTCAGCCACCCTGCATGTTGATGGGCTTGCTCTGGTAGACCTGTGCTTTGTATTTCCCTGTGTCTTTCTAATGAACTGGCCTGGTGTCTCACTGGTATGTAGTTCAGTTCTGGGCCCATGGAAGAGTCCTGGACTTGTTGGATAATCAGTGAACATCACACATTCATGGGTACTGAGATTCCGTCCCCGTGTCCTCAGACTGAGCCATGAACACCAAGAACTCGAAGCTGTACTATCACAGTCCCCTTGGCTGTGATACCTACTGCATGGGTGAGGGAGGACCAATAGTCACTTGACAGAAGCAAGGGGAGGGCCTTCTGATAATTCCAGGTCAATCTCTCAAGCATAAAGAGAACCCCGGCTTAACGAAAGCTATAAAGAACTCAGAAAAAAATCCTGATCTCTGTTCTTGAATAGACTGAAATGAACGAGACGCACGATTTTTAAATGACGATGGGATCCGATGACAAGTATGTTATCAAGGTTCCAGTTTTTGAAACTGAACCTCACTTAACCCAAGCTGGCCTTGGACTCACTATGCAGCGTACGATGGCCTTAAATTCTTCATCGTAAGTGCTGGGGTTATAGACACAAACTTCCACACCAGGCTGGAGCGGGAAAATAACTTGCGTAGTCCGTGTCCCCAACAAGGACAAGCTCATGCTAGGCTGGGAGTCAAGAGACAGAAGCCTACGTTCATCCCTCCGACCCTCACGCCCGTGAGTACAGACATCCCCCAGCACAAATGGCGGTCTGGATGTCAGGCAGGGGCCTGAGACTCAGCAGCAGTTTCACTCAGCCTTACCTTCAGTTTTCTCCCACCTAGGCACGTCTAAACGTGCAGAGAATTAGTGAGCCAATGAGGAAGCAAGTGGGACAGCGAGTGAACCATTGAACAGTTAAGCTCTCAAAAGCCACCTATGCACCCTCTAAAGAGAAGAGTGGAGCTGAGTGTTCTGAGAACTCGGCGACTGTGAAACATCCCTGCTCATCTCCCAATCTTCTGTCTGCCTTCCCACGGTGCCGACAATATGACAAACTGAGGCACTTACTTTTCAGATGTGGTAGAATAGCCACATTGTCATTACATCTTCCTCCCTCTGAGAGATGCCACATGGCCACAAGAAAGTCTGATGACTACAGAACCGAGAGAGTCACGTGGGACACGCTTCTACCCCCAGAGCTGTTCTGTAGCTCCACAGAGGCCTGCCTGTGTCGCAGCAGGAGGGGGAAGAGGAGCCCAGCACACTGTCCCACTTGTACTGGTGGCC
Organism: Rattus rattus; assembly: GCF_011064425.1. Lineage (NCBI taxonomy): Eukaryota > Metazoa > Chordata > Mammalia > Rodentia > Muridae > Rattus > Rattus rattus. The sequence goes on from NC_046157.1 coordinate 19,099,141, forward strand.
AACGTCACCTTGTCCAGTCACAGAGAGTTTATGGATGTGGCCACTCCCACCTTTGGTCTCTGTGGGGCTGGCACTCCACTCTTCTCTCTCACTTGCAGATCAGACAGCTCCCCTGATCTCTGAGCTCAGGGTGATGAATTTATCTAGACAGCTCCAGATGGCCTGAGCAGGCAGCTAACTCCTCTGCTTCTCCTTTCCTGCCAGCCCCAGGTCTCAGAGCCGATTGGCATATCAGCCGTGCTCACCCCTTGGAGACTGAGGTATCTTTCTGATGACTCCATCATGTCAGTCAGGAAGGGTGTGCCAAAGAGGAGTTAGGGGATCCCAAGAAGGAAGAGGAAGCCTGAGGCCTGTGCACTCATGCCAACCCCCCCTCCGGCTCCCAGGATGTGTAACAGTGGTCAGCATGGTCCCTATCCTGCCTGTCCACCTTGGGCACCTTGTGAAGACTCTTGTCAACAGGAGCTGTGAAAACGTGTGCCCAGGCTCTCACTCTCTCTTACTCTTTCTTGACTAGACCCACCCAACAGCACAGGAGAATGGAAGGAACGTTAACTGACATCTCCTGGGTCAGATACCAAAATTCCTCAGCAGCCATGGCCATGGAACCTGACAAAAATATTTGCATCCAAGTGTCTCACCCTGCTTCTCCAGTAAAGGCAGAGGGAGATGACCTTGGCCTTGATCTTGAGTCCAGATTCTACTCAGCTTTCCTACTCAGTGTATGATCCTCTAGGCAAAGCTCCCAGGGTCCCCAGGGTCCGAAACAGAAAACATAAGGGGGAAAGAATGGGCAATTTCCTCTGAGTGGGCGGGCATTGGTGGCGTGGCTATATTGTTACAGCCAGAAAGAATCATCTTACTATTACTAGAGTGACGAATGAGTGGAGATTAGCACAATAACACAGAGAAGACAAACAAAGCTGGAAGTGACCTCTGACCGTGAGATGTACAGCGATTGACAGCCCTTGCTTTAAATCGGTTGTCAAAGCACAGCTTCATTGATCAATAATCTAATGGCCCCAGTATGCTGCCCCACCTGTAGTGAGTGAGAATTTTGGTTTCTTTTAAAACCCGGTTACATTATGTGAATACGTTTTTGTTTTAATCCCAGGTGTGGAATATGGAGACGCTTCAGTTCGTCCACAGACGCTATGATTGTCTTGTGCTCTAGGGGTTTGTGATTTTTGCCAGCTGCAGACAGTTTAATTCTGGGGGCTCTGGAGAGGACATAAATGCCCCTGAGAGGGCCTGTGGCAGCTGCTGTTCCCCTTGCTGCTGCGTTTGCTATTGCTGGATTGCTGGTTGGAGCTGTCCTGGCCATGGAGACGGACTTGCCCCCAAGGGATCTGATGCTCCTAGTCTGCAGGAAGTAGTCTAAAGAGGTCTGTGCCCCCCTTTCCCTGTAACCTTTCTCCCCTACCCACTGTAGTGGGGGTTAGAAGGGATTAGGGTGGAGTAAGGGTTGGAAGGCAGGTAGATATAAGGACCCAGTAAAAAAGCCAAAAACTATGCTAACACCCACCCCTACTCCGTTAGTACACCTCATCCCCCATCAAGACGTGAGGTCACCTTCCATAGAGCCCCTCTCCAGAAGTGCTCAGAGGAGCCCGCAACACCAGAGTTGTCTAGTATCTCCCTGCCTGACTACAGGGAGTTGCTACTGAGGTTGACCTCCTATTTGACACTATTTAGAACTGCTTAGCAAGAAGCACACCATTAACAAGGCCAGTGGTTTGTCTTGCTTTCCTCTCCCGCAGTGGGTGGAGGAAGAGCGGAGGGCTCAGGGGCAGTGCTCCTTTTACCAATGCAAACCCCCTTGAGCCTGATAACCGGGTCCTGCTGTCAGCACCCTGAGATGGAGGAGGACGGGACGTGGGGCACAGAGCCTGTTACCTGCTGCACATCCTGCTGGAAGACGCACAGCTGCAGCCGCTGGTGAAGCCGCACTTTACGGTGCTGCCAGATGCTCTCGAGCCGCCGCTGGTGGTGCAGCACCTCATGTACCACATCCAGCACCTGGTGTACCGCCTTGGAGTAGTTGGCTGTGGCTGTGAGGGACTCGGAGTTCCCAGGGCTCAGGGGACGCTGCAGGACATCCAGTAGTGCTTTCCCATCCTGGCTGACCTGCAGGGAATGAGGGAGGTCAGATCAAGAGCCCTGGGCAAGGGAGAACAGGAGCAGGCAGGGTCTGAGAGAGGGGAGAGGAATCCCAGGGGTTCCTAATGGTACCTGATACACACAGTCCTCACAGGTTCATCACAGCCAAGGAGTGTGCCAGCCACAATGTCTACAGCCCACAGAAGAGTGGAGCATCGGGGATGGAGGAAGGGTATAGGATCACTAGTCAGCTGTACGTGAACTCCTCTCTCCCATCTCCAAGTATGCTGTCTGCCTTGTTCTCAGTCCTTCCCCCATTGTCCACGGCAGCGTCTGCACACAGTAGATGTTTGCTGAGCATTTTGAATGACCCTGACTACGTCAGCTGGCAGAACTCCATGTCAGATAGAAAGGCACATGTCACCACCCTAAATCTCTTGTGCTTTCTCTTCCTCAGCTTTCTCCGCTTGGCCCCAAGCTTCTAGACGTTATTGACAAGGACACTGGTCCTCAGTGTCCTACCTTTTTATCTTCATCTCTACCCCTCTCCTGTTACCCTTCTTCTTCATTTCTTTCCACTTTCATTGTTTGATTATTACCCGTTCTTCTACCCTTTCCTCTCCCTCTGCTTTTCTTGAAATGCATCTTTCCAGACTATGCAGGGTACGGTAGGGACCTTCAGATTTTGGACACACCATTCACGTTCCTGGACTCTCCTCTAACGTCACCCGCAGTGCTGGTGGCAGTGGGGGCTGCATCCCAGTCATTCCTGTCCCCGGAACTCTGCCACAATTAGAAGCACTGCTCACTCTGAGGAGTGGCACTGTGGGACCAACGCCACTGGCCCTGCAGTGCCTGGCAGAGTTCCCATGGAATGTGTGCCTCTGCCTCTTGACACAGAGGATACGGGCAACCTCACAGATTTTACCAGTCCGGGTGAATTGGGTTAGAATCAGAGTTGGATCGGGTGTGGGATTGAGATGGCCTTTTTTTTTCCCTTACTGGAAAGTGATAGAGAGGTGTGCCCCTAGCTTTGTGTGTGACGAACCAGGAGCCATTCCCAGCCTCCCCGTTCCTCTCCTTGGTCTTATGTTAAAACTCCAGGACACGGAAGCAGCTACACTCTTCTTATGGGAGGGGTCAAACATTTGTTGGGGTTAAAAGAATTGAGGTGCTAGAATTAGGCTAAAGCACCTCCCTAACCACCACTGGTTCCACCCTCTTCCTCCACCTCCTCAGTGCCCTGGTGAAGGAGGGCAGCTAACACAGAGGTGAGACCCTCCATAGATCCAAACAGTGACACCCTTGTGCTGAAGCTAGGACAGTTCTCCATGGGGGACTCCAAACAAAAACCGTGTCTCGATGCTATGCTCAGAGACGGGTGATGAAGACTGGCCGAGTCCTAGAAATTCAAATCGACATAAGATCCTTCTCTGTGTCTCAGTTTCCACATCTGTAGAGGCTGAGAGGAACCTCCCAGACCCATGAGAAGATGGCGAGAAACAGTCCATCCGTCTGTCTGTCAATGTCCCCTGTACCTCCTGGATATGAGTGGATGGTGTACAGGCATGGACCTCATCTGATCTCCACTTTTGTACTTTACAAGGAGAAAATTTAGAGATCTGTGGGCCACAGTGCTGTCGTACGACAAAGCCTGGGGGCCATTTGGATCAGAGCTGCTGGGATGTGATTTAGTTCAGAAGTACCCAGTGTGCTTCCTACATGGGACAAGACTCTCCCTGTTGTGCCTACATCGCTGTCAGACCTCGGCCAGGCATGTGGCACATGCTATCCTCACATCCCTTGACACAACTCAGAAGCTTCGCTTCACAGAAGCTCGGCATACTAAAGCTACTCGATGGGGGTCACACAGCCACCAGCAAGAGAGCCAAAGGTGCAAACCTTCCTCACTGTGGCAAAGCCTTTCCTTTGACCGTGCAAACTCACCCGGAGCAATGGTGATCACATTTGTATGTGATAATCCCCAATTCTGGACATTTTATTCCACCCGGCATCTTTAAAGGCCACCTGAGAGGGACCAGAGGCAGGCAGTCTGGGAGCCACGGTGATGAACACTTCTCACTGACCTTGCCCCAGAGGAGGGATGCCAGGTGTAACTAGGTTCAGCCCCTCTCTTCATCTGGCTTCTGAACTCTCTCATCACCTCCCTTCAACCAGTTCTCCTTGGAATCCATTCCAGTCAGCAAACATGTGTATTTGCACACGTCTGTATGTACGGCTATTGCCTTTCACCTGGGAGGGAGTGCCCCACAAAATGCCTGTTTTCACCCTTCAGCATCTCCTCCTTTCGGTATCGTTCTTTCAACGGAATGGCCTTTCAGTTTGCCTTCTGCACAAATGTCAGCCCTACTCCTGCACACTATGGGACTTCCCCTGGATCTTCTAGGAAGGAAACGAGGATTGTTCAATGAGCTGCCTTTTTTTTTTTTTTTTTAAACAGGGGTAAGTGCTGGTGGTTACACGTTCTTTTACCAACAGGAGGGTGAGCTTAGGTTGGCATTGCTTCCTCACACCCTTCCTCCCTCAGGGGGACGTTCACTCTGCACACAAGGTGAGGAGGCGTCTGGGTACATGTGAAGGGACGTGAGAGAAAGGAGACAAGGGGGGCCTGAGGAGAAAAGGAGCTGCATGTAGCAGGGAGGGTCTGGTAAAACTCAAACCAGATCAGCCCCTGGTTAGAGGCTCCACAGCTCTCGGGTCAAAGTTCCTAAAGACACAAAAGAAAGCTTTCTTGTCTTAAAATTCAACCCAGGTTACGCCACAGGGTGCACGGCTGTTCTCTAGACCCCTCAGCCTACATACACAGACCGGTGGCTGTCCCTCTCGTCCTTACCTCTGTGTAGGCCTGGGTCACCTGCTCATACAAGGACTGGTGATGGTGGATGGCCAGCTCCAGGTCCTGCATCTCAGAAGGAAGGCCGCCTTCACTGCACATCTTACACCAGGCATCCACCCCTGACAGGAACTGGAAAGAGAAGCCAGGCGAGTGAGCGAGGGACTCACTGGATGGAGAGTAAGTAAACTGAAGAGGAGCAAGGGTCAGACACATTGGCAACAGTGACGAGAAATTTTAGGATTTCAGGAAGACCTTCAGAAGGCTGGACTAACCCCTATTAGAAAGTTCAGTCAGGGAGAGGTTTGGGGGAGTATAGTTTCTGCAAAGAACATGACAGGGCCAGGCTCCTAGATGCTCAACAGGGCATTCCCTGCAAAACCTGCAAAGAACAGGCATCAGCACAGTCCACTGTAGCCCGCTGATAATGAGCACTCCTTGCACATTTGGGCATATGAGAGGGGCGGGATGAAATGCAATGAGAGTTTGCTAGCCTGTGCATCCCGTGGACAGGGAATTGTGGGAAAAGGCACAGAACACCCCCAAGAGATCACTAGCACCCCCAGGATCTTGCAGAGGCCCCTCCTACAGGGTATACAGACTGAAGCCCTGCTCCTGAGGGCTGGACATTCAGAACGTGGTGGGGCAGACTGCTCCTACAGTGGCAGTGGCCCCTGGGATGTGGTATATAGACAGACTTTGGCAGACATAAAATTGTTTAAAAATTAAAATTAACAACTGTAGAAAACTATGGCTCCCCCACCCCTACACAAAAGGTGAGCGTTCACAAACCACTCGGATTTATTAGGTAGAAAAATACACCTTCAAAATGCAAATAATTCTTCGCCCAACAGTCTGGAATGGTACTGTCTGTGATTCCCTCGCCTGAGTGCACGACTCCATTTAAATTAATTGCCTAAATACCTTTTTAATCTCATTGCCTAGAACAGCCCATAGGAGGACAATAAAGAGCTGCCTAAATAAATGTTTAAAAGATAGTTTTGAATCTTTTCTCTTTTTCTTTTCTCCCCAACTAAAGGGAAGCGTGGTTTACGACTTCTCTGAAGGACTTGTAAACCCCGAGGGAAATGCACTAAAGTAGATACAAAATAAACTTGGTTTTGACCCGAACCTATCCAAGCCAGAAAACGAATCACCTTAACTTCTCCATTTCATCTCAGTTCTGGCCCCGTGTTTTCTTCTGCAGATATGCGATGGCTCGTCCTGGTGTCCGTCCGCTCTTAGCCCCTGGCCTGTCGGCTGCTACCCTTGGTTTTACGTTCTGTCTTTAGACGTCTCCCGGCAATTCCAGAGGCAATGCCAGTTACAGTCCAGTGTCAGATGGGGCTTACTGGGAAGCTTCCTACTGGCTTATTGTTCTGCCCATTCACAGAGGAACCTGGGAGACACTTGGCATTCTTGTGCCATCTGGGGATAGGGGGATTTCCCTGTTTCTCTCATCGGAGTCTATAGCAGGTCCCAGCCTAAAGCCAGGAAGCCAGAGACACCAGGAAGGACTGAATCTTCCTTGCTAACTAGATAAGCCCAGAATAAAACGAGCAAGTGAGAGAGCTGAAGACAGAACAGTTTGAACACCAATGTTCTTGGGCTTCTACGAAGGCACCAGCCACTGCTTACTGTGTTGAGAGGTAGGTAGCTACCTCGCAGAGTTTAGGGCCATCATTTGATTCATAGCAAGTGTTTATTTTAGAGTGTGTGACAGTTACTTATGGAAACAAATACAGTTTGGAAAAAAAAAGATGCCGTTCAGCGTGCAGCAAATACCCATGGTAGTAAAGCCTATCAGGTGTAAGCACCCTGGACAGCCTACATGGCCCATCTATCACAGCCCATCTTCCTCCCAACAGCCCTGTGAATATGATAATCAGACTCACACGGGAGAAGAGGAAAGGGGCTCAGAATGGTGGGGTTGACATTCTGAAAGAGGAGGGCAGGGTACAAAACCCTCATGTCGGGCCTCAAAGTCCAGACTGCTTCAGTGAGCCCATGCTGTTGCCTTACATGTTAGAGGTTGGGGGAGGGATTTAAGATATGACCATGTTACCTGCAAGTTACCTAAACAGAACACCATGAACAAAACTTAGAAGGCCAGAGGTATTTAACGTTCAAAAGCCAAAGCCAGACACATCTGGATTGAAGCCTCGACAGCCCAGAGATTGTATGATTTTTATCAGTGGGTCTAAGAAAGTGTTTAATGATTAGTACATATATGGATATATGTATGGGTATATATATATTCATACATATGAACACATTATATATTTTATTAATATAAAGACTGTAACTTTGTAGTTTCATGTAGCAAATCTACTCTTACGGGTACTTTTGAGAAACTCTTGTATCTGTAGTCGATGTACGGTTGGTAGTAAGAGACAAGCTCACATTGTTCCAGCACAACACTGTGATCGTTTTGCTTACATTACATTAGGGAGTAAGACCAAAGCTTGGCCCTCAGTGATGTGTGTGAGTGTGAATACTAAAAAGACATTCTTGGCTTTCAGATGCTACTCACACTGTGACAGTTATGGACAAGATACATTTGAAGAGTGTATTTTAAAACCTACGCCCTTCCATTTTCTTAAGATTCTAAGAGTAGCTCTTCAAGGCCTGCTCTGACAACTTCTGGGGTGTCGAACTCTCACATTTTTAACATTTTAATCTATCAACTGCAACATCACAGAGTGTGAATTGGAAAGAGATGGTCAGGAGTGTGCAACCCTACAGGATCCCCATCACAGAACACACAAAACTAACCTCAAGAACACATTCTAATAAGTGAGGAATTTGGCATATGGAAATGTCGAACAATTAACTCACAAAATTTCTGAAAAAACTGACAGGTTATTTTCCAGAACTGGTTTGAGTCAGTACCTGACATACCACAGGCTCTGGGGCAGGTCCTGTGCTTTAAGATTCAGTGTGCCTTTTTGTAAAACAGACTGTTATAGCTACTGCAGGTCGCAACAGATATTCCCGCCCACTGAATTCTTACTGACTTCTCATTATCCGCAGCGCGTATCTAACGTATGCTTCCTATAAAACCAGTTTCCTCTGCTCTCAGGACTCGAACCAACACTCTTTCATTCCTCTAGTCTCTATTCAGAGTACACTAATCAGCCACACGTACACACAATACACATACACGCATACATACACACATACTCACATACACACATATACCACACATACATACACACACATACTCACACACACACACACACATACCACACACACCATTCACACATAACACACACATATACACACATATTCACACATGCATGTACACATCATACAAAATCACATACACACACAACAAACACACACCATACGCATTCATACACACACACCACACACACCACACACATACCACAGACACACCATACACACACCACATATACCATGCACACTCACACACACATATCACTTACAAGCAGAAAGCAAATTCTCTCTGAATCCTCTCCTGTCTATATGAAAACTATAGCCATACGTTACCAATGTTCCTTGTATATGTAGGGCAGAATAAGGCTTATTACCAAACCTATTCAATGGGATTTTAAGGTCTCTATGGAGAGTGTGTATGTGTGTTCTTACCTGCTCTGCCTTCTGGTGGAACACAGCAGACATGGCCAGGATTGTACTGCGTTCATCCAGGGCAGCAGCAAAGCTCTTCCACTCCTGGTCTAGCTGCGTGGAGATCTGCTTGATTTGCTGGGAGGCATAATGGCCAGCCTCTGAGAGGCGGGACGCGACAGACATGATGCGGTTGATGTTGACATAGGCATTCTACGAGGCAAAGCAGAGTAAACGCTTAGAGGGAAGACGGAAAAGGTGGCCATTCATTGAGCACTGCTGGGAGAGGAATACTTGGAGAAGGAGACTACTCAAAACTTAAAGCCTGAGAGACTGGGATAGGCTTGGTATTTGTACAGAATAGGCCCAAGAAAAATCCTTACAAAGCTGAAACATTTCAGTCAGGGAACCAACACAGATTGTATGTATGCCAAAGACAAGCATCAGGGCAGTCTTTACATGAACTCTTATGGAACCGTCACAATCAATGAAGCTATTCTCAATGGAAGCTATGGATCACGGTAGGAGCCAAAGGAAGCAAGGACATCACTCTTACTCTAAAGAGCTGTACACAAGGTATAACTGTCCCCTACAATATAGCAGAATGGTTTATTGTAATTAATCAGCCTCCCATCACCTGACAAAGGTGTCCCTCCCACCCTTCCCATCTTCTCGTTCCTCATCAAAAGACCTGAGGCATGAGCTACTAGCCAGAGTGTTCATAAAGACAGAGTTTGGAGGTTGCAATGGCCCATGATTCTCCCTGTGTGACCTAGGAACATTTCCCTCCTTGATTCTGCAAGGCACCAACAGGTGTGCCTTAGTGCATCTGCAGGGACTTCCTTGACCTGCTGTCCCCTTTCCACACTGGGTGTTGTTGGCACATGTATGTTGTTTTATACTAGGCCAGCAGAAAGCTCCCCTGGAAGGAACAAGACAAAAGGAAAACCCTACCAACGGAGCGCGGCGGCGATCCTGATTATTTTTAACTGTTCTCTCCTATTAATTGTCTGTCAAAGCAGCCATGTAATGTGGCATCCTTGGGGAGCTCTTCAGCACACAGGATGCCTGGAGGACCAGGAGCCAGGTTATTCACACGCTCGCTCCTGTTACAAATCTTCTCAGATGATGATAAATTCTCCTCAGCGGCAGCAGTTTCCCTGGGCTCTATGAGCTGTGCAGTAGTTCATTAACACTCGAGCAGGCATAATGAGGGTTCCCTTATTTTCCCTTCCCAGTCCCCATTCATCTCAACTGTCCCCAACCTCCACACACTCCATCTCAAACCTGGCCCAGGATGATAAGGTCTCTCTTAATTTAAAAGGTCTCTGTGGAGGTTTAAAAGGTTAAGTGGGGTATGTAAGCACAAATCCATTCTGGTGTCTGAAGGCCCCCGTGTACTGACTCTGTTCTTAGTGCGGTGTGACCCCTTCTACAGATGGTCCATTTCCTTAAGGGAGGTAGAACAGCACTGGCTGTTCTCAGGAGAAACAACCATCCTTTATAGAATTAAGAATTGTGGGGTTGGGATTTGGCTCAGTGGTAGAGTTTGCCTAGGAAGCGCAAAGGCCCTGGGTTCGGTCCCCAGCTCCAAAAAAAAAAAAAAAAAAAAAAAAAAAAAGAATTGCTATCAGCACTGTTTTCTGAGTTAGAACACACATCCACTGAAAAAATTAAACTATTTATAGAACTGCCAGAAAGGGGGGAGGGGAAAAACCAGAAACAAGAAACAAAACCCCATTGCATACTGAAATAGAAGAGGGGAAAAAGAAAGAAAATCGGCGGTGCTGGTTTTAATAGTTTTCTAGGAGACAACACTGAAGTCCTCCCCCAACATCCTGCTTCTGTCACTGATGTTTGATGTTCTAAAGCAGACTGTGGCAGTCAGGAGATTTCAGGGAAATGCTTGGTTTGGGCACTCTCCCAGGAAGCACAGTGAGGGGGATAAGGAGTCATGAGTGGGGTGGATAAAGGGTGTTTTTATCAGTAGGTTAGTGCTGTGAGCAGCTGGGTTCAGTCTCTCTGGAGACCTTTGAAGAAACTATAAAACACACCTCCTACAGATCCCGCTGACAGGTGTAGGGTCTGAGTTATTGGCACACTAAGCCCTAGTGCTAAAGGTCCCTCCTAGAGTAACTCTGGCATTTGCAGCCTGACCTCCCACAGGCCAACCACATTCTAGAGGCCAGAGACACACAGTAAGCTATTGTCTGCATAGCAGTCTGCAGGCCATGCCCAGGGTGCCTATGGGAAAGTGGATAGAGAATTTATAAGGATTAGTAATGCCTCATAAAGCAGGTCTCCCAGGTGGGTTCCAGTCCCAGAAGCTTCCTCTCCTACACTTCACAGCATTCAGTGTTCCTGTCCCAGTGGAAGGCCTGGTGTTCAGCTTTGGTCACACAGGGTACAAGAAAGCAGGAAGAGTAAGGCATGTGTCACCTTTGTCACCCTGTGTTTGCATTCTCCTCCCTCCCAGGGAACACAGACAGTGATCACAGATGTCCTACTGTGGCCACCTCAGGAGACTGTTGACAGCTTGTCCCTCATTCAAATATTTATAGGGTTGGGCAGGCTCTGTGTTAGGGGTTGCAAGAGACCAAAGAGTGGGAGAGAATTCCTGCCCATCTATTCCATTCCCTCAGAGTTCACCATGTAAGACAGATTTTCAAATGGCTATGGTTTAAAGGAAAATTAAATAAGCATTTCCACAGCAGTGGTTCTCAACCTGTGGTCCGTGACCCCTCTGGGTGTCAAATGACCCTTTCATAGGGGTCACCTAAGCTCATTAGAAAACAGATATTTGTATTATAATTCCTAATAGCAGTAAAATTGCAGTCATGAAGTAGTGATAAAAATAAATTTACGGTTGGGGGTCACCAAGGCATGTGAAACTGTATTAAAGGGTCAGCATTAGGAAGATGGAGAACCACGGCTCCACAAAGATAGAAGCAAGTCATTGAGGATACAGAGAGAGAAGGGTTTTAGCTACTAACAGTGGTGGGAAGGGGCTCCCCAACTCTGAGGGGATGGGGATGCTGGCAGCTCTCCATGGTCCCCTCCACCCTAAACCTGTGATCACAGAGGAACCAGAGCTTAATGTCACATTCTGGATGCTAACCTCAGAGAAAATGGCCTTATGTTTCCTCACCAGTGGACAGAGAGCTGTCCTGCTAAACTGTGCATCATGCTAAAGCAGTTACTGTGCATTACAGCAAATGCTGGGGCTATGCCCCACACTGTAGGGATGTTGGGTAACTGATTCCTGTGTTTGCTCATGTTTCTCCCTGCAGTTCCCATGGCAAACACCAGGATACTGAGGCAAGTGACACTGCTATTGCACTGTTCATATCCTTAATCTAGAACCTGAGGGAAACAGGTGGACAGGTTCTAAAACAACCCTGAGTAAAAGGATGGCCACAAACCAGATGTAAAGTGAGGTGCAACAAGGAAAGTCTCCAAATGCTGGGAAGGCAGAGGGGGTAAAACACCCCGATTAAGTGAGTAAGCGAGCAGGGTGTTTGGTCACTGGAAATAAAGGCATCGCTAAGCCTGTGCTTAGCCTCTTCTGTGGTTCTTACGTGTGATGGTCCTGTCTCTTTTGAAGAGCATGTGAGAGTCGAGCCCACCCTAGGCAACAGTCAACAAGAAGGTGATCATGGCATCGTCGGCCTTTTAAAACTGCTATAGACATTCCCTCTACTTTCGCTGCTCCACAAATGCTTCTGCACAGCTGCCTGCCAGTCAGGGCATCCCCGTCACTGAGCCAGAGGAAATATATGAGTCCTGCCTCCAGCAAGGACACTTACTTAAGCTGTCAGGATGCCCCTGTGCCTCGGTTTCCTCACTTGTAAGATAAGGGAGCAGAACGAGGTGATCTCAGAGACCTCGTTTCCGGGTCGGCAGTGTCAAGGAGGCAAGGATGGTGCTGCCTACCCTCGAAGTATGCAGCTCAGCCTTGCCGTCCGCGGGCTACAGCTCGGCTCCTCACTGCTTTGCGGCACGAACACCAAGTCTGCAGCTGGATTGCCCGAATTCTTCATGTTCTACATGACCAACAGTCCTGCCCTCTCCACACCCTCTCCCTCAGCAGAGCTTCTCACACAAACCAGAAGATAATAACTTGACTGGTAGTTGGCATGAGGCACGTTTCTTTGTGCACATAGAACACACTGTTTAGGTGAAGGTGACTTTGGACTTCTGATCCTCCTTGCTTCTACCCACTAAGTGCTGGGGTTTTAGGCTGTGGTAACCATGCTCAGCCAATGACTATCTTCTAACATCCTTCAGAATAGATTTGTTAAATTTTCCATATACACTCAGACTCACTACGACTATTCTTTTTTTTTTCTTTTTTTCGGAGCTGGGGACCGAACCCACTACTACGACTATTCTTATTGTGGCCATCGTCACTTTTTAAAAGTCTAAGGACAGTGTGAGCTATAACTACGATCCCCTCTACAGAACGAAGTAGAGTTGCCTCATGGTCTGTTGTATCAACTACCGTCATTCCTTGTCATTTGGTCGCAAGAAGGAAAAACTTAAGTCCAGCAAGATCTTGCTGATTCACAAACGTCTCTATTGCACCCTGACCCCTTCTGCTGCCTATGGAACTCTCCAATCATTTGTTTCCTTCTTGGGGTCATTGATTGGAGATCACAGGCTAGAACAGCTCCTTCTTGTGTGGCCCTGTTATCTTCTGTGACCACTGAAATCAATGAAGCAGCCATTTTTCCTAAGAACTACTTCGCTTTCAGTCTTCCAGAAAGAGCTCTCACACTGAACACCCCATGTGGCGACGAAAACATGCAAAGATGCTTACTGACAAAGATACTGAGAGGTTTGCAGAAAAATCTATTTCCAAAAGAAAAGGGTATTTTTATGAATTAGATTCCTTTTGTGGAGGAGACAGCAGCTCTAGGAGAAACAAGCTATGATGTGAGCAACCTTACGAGCTCTGTGTCAGGGGCTGGTTGCTAAGGTGACGATCACCTGAAGTCTGCATCATTTGAATCCCATTCACTTTTCTTCTAAGAACTGGGACAAACATCGTAGCCCCGTGGTCACAGGCTTCACGCTGATTAGACACTGTGTGTTACCTAACACGAAGCATCCAATCAGTTGCCTGATAACTGTCGATGGGACAAACAGCATTATCTTTTCCCTTGTCCAGTTTCAGCAGGCTAGCATTGTCCCCCAACCTGTACAAACCACATCAAAGTATTGGTTAAAAAGCACAATCAAAAATATGGCAGCATTCACAACCTGAGGCACCGTGAGCTGTCAAAGTCCCAGCCTGGTTCACAGAGAGTACAGCACAATGTTCCCCACCATTCCTGGGAAGATCCGGACAGTGCCTGACACATGTGTGCCAGCCGTACAGCTGCCAGCCCCTCCCCCTTACTACTCTACCCTTTTCTGGCAGATACCTGAGCCCAGGAGGAGGTAAGTGACTGAAGTTCTGAGTTATCTACAAGGATTTCCTCGATCCAGAGAGACCTGAGAAGTCACACCCTTCTGGCAACACTGTCTACGCTACATTCTTCTGGTGTAGTGTGCTTCCACTCCTTAAGTTGGAGAAACAGATGGCCAGAAGGCTTGAATGAGACTTGAGATCACTCTACTGCTTGGAATGTGCTTGCCACATCCATAGCACCCACAGTTGGGCTGGCTTGTCCTCGCTCAAGGGGACAGAGAGTCTTCTGCTTCTCTCTGACAGGACTGCCAGACAGGAAAGGACCTTCCTCCCTTTGATGGGCATGGGGTCTTCATTTTATGCTCTAGGCATGGTGTGACTTTACCTCCAGAGGTAGCAGAAAGTCATCACACAGATGTTTCACCTCTGCAGAGAACAAGTCCCAGGCATGACTCTTAATCCCATACCAGTTAATGGAACCATTGCATTTTCATGGTCACATATGGATATAAAGTCATGGCCTGTCTGCCCAATACCACTGGGACTCGATCCTTTTGACAAGTCCTAGAGCCCTTGACTCCCAAATCCAAAGCTACATGGGGAACCAAGACCAATGACTGGTCAAGGGCCAACATGCTCAGAAAACCATTTAGGTCAAAAATCAAATGTTAAAAACTTAAGAAAAATAGTATTGCATCGATTGACAAAAGCACTGTGCACACCAGGGACACACATACACAACTGAGCGCTGTTAGCTGACGTTCTGTAGTCGCTACACACGATGGTTGGTAGCTCTTAGGACTCTCTTCTCCTGTTAATTCTCTTAGGCATATAAAAGCTGATTTAAATATATTCCTAATTAGAGAACATATGCATTAATTAGCAGGAATAATTGTGTCCTTAAATATAAATGGAGGAGATTCTCTTTCCATCCAGTTAAAACCATATCCCCTCTCCATGGGCTACAAGGCTGTGGAGTTTATGCCCAGCCTCCTACTTCTATCCAGCTTCCTTTTGTTATCAGGGCTGCGGACTGAAGCCAGCCTCTGCACACAGTAGGCAAGGCCTTGAGCAACTGAGTCACACTCCAGCTCCCATTCTTATTGAAGAGCAAAAATTATTTGAAGTTTCTTTTCCACTTTGAATACTTTGGGTAACTGGGGGATATGTTTGATTCTTAACAAATTTTGTATTTTCAATTAAAATTAAGTTTATTTAACTATTTATCCGGCCAGGCTGTATATAGTCAACATTAAAACTTCTCATATTTTCCCATCTTTTTGAGTTCAGTAAAGCTTTAATTTTTTTCAAAAAAGTAGAGTCAATTCGCAAATAATGAAACAAGGAGGGTTTTAATGACTACTGTTATGAGGAATGGAAACCCACCTTATTAGAAGCTTTTCAGAAGCTAAGTTCATGTAGCAATATTATTTTATACTTAGAAAGTAAAAACAGAACATCGATACATCTTGATTTCACTTAGGTTTGCTTAATGTTCATTAAATCAGTTGAATGGCGAGTTCAGCGTCACAAAGAGAACAAGTGAGACAGAACCAGAGCTTCAGTCTCCACTCCGATAACCCCCTTTCTTATTGCTACTTTTTTTCTTGTGTCCGGCAACTTACATTTTTAATCTTGTTACTTAAAGAGTGCTATGGGAAGCTATTTGGAGATTTTCTCACAATAATGCCCAGTATTGGTAAGAAAATAGAGACCGTATCGAAGCTTAGCTAGCCTTTCCTCTCTCCTTAGCTTAATGTGTAGCATTGATATCTTTGTAATTCCATGCCCACTTTGGGTCCTAAAGCATCAGTTTATGATTAATTAGTTTAACATTACCATGTAAACCTGCTGATCCCACCTCAGAACATATGGACATCGGGGCTGTAACATCTGGAGTAGCGATTGATGACGCTTGGAGCCACAATGCAGCAGCTACGGGAAGCAATGAGCTCTAAGCAAAACCTCTAACCCTGCTCCCTCACTAACCACAGGCTGCCCTCTAGGGGGCCAATGGGAAAGCTGATGGATGGCTATCTGCTCTGGGTTGGCTAAACAGTAGGTCCGTCCAGGTGGAAGCCATCTGTCACTGCTGGCTACAGAGAGGAAAGAGTAGGAACAGCCTAGTGCTCAGCAAAGATAACATTGGCCCACAAATCCTTTTGCCCCTCTGGCCTGGCTTGTTGGAGAGATGTTTTCTCCAGCAACTGCTTCACAAACCATTAAACAGCCGTGAAAACAATTGCCTGGCCATATGTCAGAGGGCCACAGAAACCCACAGCAGGCTGAAGGAAAAGAGAAATGCCCTTCCCCTTTCTTGGCACAGAGAGAGAAGCCTCCATGGAGGTAAGTGTGTGTGTGTGTGTGTGTGTGTGTGTGTGTGTGAATGTAGATAGAAAGATGGGCACATGACAAATGGATTGAGAGATAGACAATGTCACTGCAAGAATAAAAAGTCAGCTACCGCTGGCATTAGACTCGAGGACACCAGCAGAGAACGTGATTAGGAACAACACAGCCCTTCCGTGGCATGTGGTAATTTTAGGCCGTCTTTAATGCTTCAATGCTTACCAGAAGCTGAAACTTCAGGTAAATGCATTCCTCATTATTCCATCTAACCCTTGGCCTTCTTGGACAGGGCTTAGCTAGAGCATGGTCTTGGGCAGCAGTAGCTGAGTGGGTCGGCCCCTGCTGACCTCCTGTGTCAAACCAGCACTTGAACATGCTTGCCTCAGGTGACAGGGATGCACCTGAATGCCTGAGAAGTCCCACGCTTGGCAACTCCAAGGAGCTGTCTGAAACAAAGGTAATTTCTTAGAGCATTTCTGACCTGACAACAAGAATAGGTGGATAGTTGCCAAGCACAACACCACCTTAAGTGTGTGTCTGAAAGCAAAACCACATTTTCCCCTCACAAAATTCCCAGCAAAGGGCCTGCCCTTATCCTCAGGCTACAGAGGAGGTAGTGAGGAATGTGAATGCCTTGCCTAAGGCTACACGAGAAAGGAAACACAGCTGCAGTTGGCACCCTGTGACCTGGCTTGTCTTGGCCAGGATGTTTGACTTTGTCCTGAATGTGAAAGAATCAGGCTGACTGAGAATGTTTGCTACTGGCGATGGGACATGGTGAAGTGCCATTTCTTCCAAAGGTATTGTGAATCACATCCCGAGGAAACGTGGCCTCTGGACAGAGAATTAAGTGTCCCCATCTTGGAAGACTATCTGTCGTACTCTTGACTAGCTCTGGAATTCGCAGATTAGTCCCTTTCTACAATGGGCAAGGAGGCCTGGCAGGTGGACTTCTAGCCTCTTCCTTCTTGGAACAACACTATCTACCAGGAAACCCAGGGCTACAAACAGGAATTTGTCTACACAGAACACAAGAAGTCCAGGATTTCAAGATCCCTTTGGTCAGTATCTTGCTTTATTATTCAAATTTTAACTTTATTTTTTATATATTTATTATGTCTGTTGGTCTGTCCATTGCACCATGCATCCGTCCATCCATGCACCATGCATCCATCCATCCATCCACCCATCCATCCAGCTATCAAGGCTTGGCACATGGAAGAACCAAGATGCAAAATTCTTATGCCCATGGGTCTTGCGTGCCACTAGGAACACCAGAGAGTAAGCTGATGAGAATGTCTTTTGGTGCCACGTAAAATAAGTCTGGGAAAAGACAGAGCATAAGGGGACAGGAAATGCTACAAAAGACAGAGAGCCAGGGCAGGGCAGCAGCAGTACCTTGGCTTGTCTCAAGGGGGAGTAAGAGAGGGAAATGTGGTTATCTAGAAAGAGAGACCCCTGGTAGAGGGAACAGTGGAGCAAAGACCACAGCAAAAAAAACAAAAGAAACAGCAGGTAACCAGGTTACCTACAGCAGATGAGCAGGTTGTGAAGGAGAGATGCAGAATCTGATGGCGGCTTAAGTAGTGACAAGAGACAGGGACAAGGCGACTCCGGTGATAGTCTGAGATGAGTGTTTTGTGTCAAAGGAATCTGCTGAAGGAAATCCTTTTGTTCTTTCTTACTCTAGCCCTTCAGCTGGGCCACGAACTCTGACCTCTGTCTTTTACTGTTCTCTCCAATCAGTCCACTTGGTCCTGGGCTCTCACACCTTGTAAATATCCGACTTTCAAACATTTTGCTGTGCCTTTGATCAGTCTCCGGCCATCACTTGGCTCATGGTCAGTGCCGTCAGTGGCCGGGATGACCATGAATATCACTGCTGCTTGTTACCTCTGACACTTCCCACGCGTGTCGTGCTTTGCAGGGTAAGGCCTTTCGCTGAGACCCCAGGTTTCATGGGCCATTTCATGCCTTTCATTCAACTCCAGGAGACACCAACCCAGGGGCATGTGTCAGCGCTGACTGGATTTCACACAAATGCACCTCCTGGCATCTGCAGATCTGGGCCTGAACAGGAAGTTATGTAGACCGGCATGTGTAGGTAAGCTGAGGGAGGCTTGGGAGAAGACAGAGAGACCACACAAACAGCCAAGGGCAAAACCAGGAAACTAGAAAGTCCCTGCAGAACAACAGCTAGCAGTGAAACCAGGGGTGCCAGAGCTTTGAGCAGAGAAGCAGTAGTAAGGCAGAGGGACAATCTAGGACCTAGAGGAGGTGTCAATCAACACAGAACACTGGGTCAGAGGTTAAACTGTCACCCAAGCCCTCGGCATTAGCTCAGAGAAACTTCCTGGAATCAGCCTGGGCCAATGGCTGAGCAGCGGTGTCTGAGCCAGTGCAATGTGCTGGAATGATGTTGAGATGTTCTTCCTAAGCCTAAGGACTCTGGTGCTTCCCCTCCAAACAGAGCTGACTGGGGACAGTGCACAAAGGCAAAGGGGCATCAGAAGCATTGGTGGGGACCAAGAAAGAAGGGGCGAAGACAGGCAGGTGCTTGACACTGGGTAGGGGAGTCTTCATTCTCCAAACATCCCTCCTAGGTAACAATGATCAGCTGTAGAGCTCAGTGCAGGGCTCATGCCGGTTGACTTCATTTCTTCACATCGGATTGTCCAATCTCCAGTCAATTCCAATCTTGAAGAGACTTCCTAGGGTTCACTCTGTACAGTTAAACCACACTCTAGGGCGACAGGAGCCAAATACAGCATGCTTTTAAAAGCTCTCAGGTATCAGGGTGAAGAGTAAGAGTAGAGGCCTGTAGCCTTACATGCAGGCACCCACCTCCCCATAGCTGAGTTCTGAGCATGCTCTGTTCTGCTCTTCTCCACGGTCTAGTGAAATACTGACAATGGTGCCAAGCCCGAAGGTCATAAATGGGTCCAGGGTCGGCCAGAAAATAAATTCTATTCCTCCTACTGAGTGGCCAGAAAAGGGAAATTCCACCCACGAAGCTGTTTGTAGAAATACAAACATTGCATCCTGTTGAACATGACCGATAAGAACAGGTTGACTGGCACGGCACTTGGTGCTTGGCCATCTCAGGTTCTCCGACCTAAGATATAATCCCCAGAAACACTGATCCCCCTTCCTCCTGTCAGCAAGGAGCATGCAGGAGTGGCTCTGTTTCCGTCCTTAGGATCAGAATTGCAAAAGGAAGCTCAGGCCATGTGAACTTTAAAGGCCGCCAAGACCAGGGATTCCTGAACACAGGTTTTGTTGTTGGGCCTACAACATATATTCAGCCAGGGATTCCACAAGGGGGTGGGTGTCTGGACGCAAACCTGCATTACTCTGGATGATGGCTTGGCGTTTTTCCATCCTTGAAATATTCAACCACTGTGTGTCTTTGATTCTCAAGTGTATCTCCTGTGGGAACCACCCATTTAGGCGCTGGCTTTCTGAAACCTCACGATCCACACCTCTGTTTACTTCTCTCACCTTCAGTGACATTATTTTTGTGTGTGTATATGTTGTTTGAGTATAGCTATTCATGTGTGTGCACATGTGTAAGTTACTGTATAAGCACATGTGTGTGCAGGTCAAAGGTCAACATTGCACGTCCTCCTTAGTTTCTCTCCACCTAATTTTTTTCAGTTTTTTTTCACTTTTTTTAAAAAAATTGGGTATTTCTTATTTACATTTCAAATGTTATTCGCTTTCCTGGTTTCCTGTCCATCAGCCCCCTAACCCCTCCCCCTCCCATTCTATAAAGGTGTTCCCCTCCCCATTCACCCTCTCTTATATCCCCCCACAATCCCCTACACTGGGGATCCAACCTTGGCAGGACCAAGGAATTCCTTCCCCTGGTGCCCCAACAAGGCTATTCTCTGCCACATATGCAGTTGGAGCCCTGGGTCAGTCCATGTATAGTCTTTCGGTAGTGGTTTAGTCCCTGGAAGCTCTGGTTGGTTGGCATTGTTATTCTTATGGGGCTGCAAGCTCCTTCAACTCTTTCAATACTTCCTCTAATTCCCCCCAAGGGGGTCCTGTTCTCAGTTCAGTGGTTTGTTGCTAGCATTGACCTCTGTATTGGACATGCTCTGGATGTGTCTCTCAGGAGAGATCTATATCCAGTCCCTTTCAGCATGCATTTTCTACCTTCATCAATCTTATCTAGATTTGGTGGCTGTATATATATGGGCCACATGTGGGGCAGGCTCTGACTGGCCGTTCCTTCAGCCTCTGCTCTAAACTTTGCCTCCCTATACCCTGCTATGGATATTTTTGTTCCCCTTTTTAAGAAGGAGTAAAGCATCCACATTTTGGTCATCCTTCTTGAGTTTCATGTGGTCAGTGCATTGCATCTTGGGTAATTCGAGCTTTTGGGCTAATATCCACTTATCAGTGAGTGCATACCAGGTGTGTTTTTCTGTGATTGGGTTACCTCACTCAGGATGATATTTTCCAGTTCCAACCATTTGTCTATGAATTTCATAAAGGCATTGTTTTTGATAACTGAGTAGTACTCCATTGTGTAGATGTACCACATTTTCTGTATCCATTCCTCTGTTGAAGGGCATCTGGGTTCTTTCCAGCTTCTGGCTATTATAAATAAAGCTGCTATAAACATAGTTCTCCATCTAATTTTTACATAGGATCTTTTACTGAACCACCAGAAAACACTAGAGATCACCAATTTAGTGATCACCCTGGCCAGTCAGGGAGTTCCAGTAAGGCACCTGTCTGTTTTCTCAGTGCTGGAATTACTTTTGCACACCAAAATGCCCAGCTTTTTACAAGGTGCTGAAGATCCAACCCCAGGTCTTCATGTTGATCCAGCAAGCATTCTATCGAGCCATCACACTAGCTCCTGGGGTCATGGTTGACACAGTTGAACCTATATTTGCTGTCTGCTTTTCTCCATCTGTCACACATTTCTTCCTACATCACTGCTCCCCCCACACTTCTGTACTAATAGAATACTTTCGAATGTAGCATTCCAGTATCAGCACTGACTGACTTTTACTATTTTTAACTTATCTTCCTTATCTGAGGAATATATATTAGCAGAATCAGCTTCTGATGTATGGTATTTAATTCAGTGACCGTGGAAACATTTCTCCCGGAGAGAGCTTTATTCCCTTTCCCTATGCATTGTGGCATTGTTCCTGTATATATTATATTCATAAATGATTCAAACTCAATACTACATTGCCATAATTACCACTTTTTTTTATAATCGCATGCCTATTAAGACTGAGATAGAAAAGGAGAGTTAATATATGTCATAGCTTGTGTTTATTAGCATCTGAGTTACCATTTCTACAAGTTTTCATTTGCTACTGAGGATTCCGGTTACTACTGGAGATGTTTCCTTGGACAGTATGGAATTTTACCCACCTATCTCCTTAGTGTGTGCTAGTTTATTAATTTCTGTTATAGGCCCAACAATATATATACATATTATTTTATACAACTGTTTTTAAAATCAGTGAAGAGACAGGAAGAGAGTGAATTTGTGCATCGCCCTTTATAGTTACATAATTAATTTTTACCAGTGCTGTCTGTTATGGTGGACAAATCAGGACAGTTGCTTTTAGCATAAAGAACTTCCTTTGTGATTTTTCTTTCCCAATTTTCTTTGCTACACTATCAGGTCTAAAGTTTAATCTACATCTCCAATCCCTGCCTTTTACAAGATTCTCCCAAGGGCACTTTTAAAAGCTCGATTGCCTTAAACATCTGTAATCTCTGTTATAGATAAAGTCAGTTCCTCTGGGGAAAGATTTGCGACTCGGGTTTGTACAGTACATTTTTACCCTCAATCAAATCTCCAAGCCATTCATTGGGTTGGAGGGGCCGTGCTTTCCTTGGTGGAACCTCCACTTCAGGAGCTAACTTCTCAGGGGTATGGGGTGAGTAACCTCAAATCTTCATGCCTTGTCTCACCCACCAAGGGGCGCCCTTAATATTCTCACAGCATTGTTCTCATGGTACAGCCGCTGTTCCCCGGGTGAGGGTTTTGAAGAATAACTCCACACCTTTAGGCTATACTCATTCATACTCAAACCTCAAAACAGGCAGCTTGGGGCAGGAATAGAAATGTCCTACGTGGGAACGCAGTCCTTCAGCTAGGAGCTGGAGGACAGAGGACCTAAAGTCCTGGTCGCAAGCAGTATGGAGTGGTTTTTATCCCGCTGAACTGGGAAGGTAAAGGAGAGAGGGGGTCCCTGACTCAAAATCCATGATTTTGAGTTTTTTTCATTTTTTGTTTGTTTATTTACTTTTTATGTTTCTTATTTTTTGCAGGAATTTCAAATGATCTCCAGAGACTTTAACTAGTGTTTTAAAACAATTTTCTCTAGTTTCAAGGTGGAGTGAGCAGGTCCATAGAGCTCCTCGGGTTATCACATTGGAAGGCTTCTCTTGGGCCTTCAGATATTTTGTTTGGGGGAACAACTACTATACATGTAAAGGCTACGGAATAAGAGCTTTCTCACCGGGCTGGGATTTAGCTCAGTGGTAGAGCGCTACCTAGGAAGCGCAAGGCCCTGGGTCGGGTCCCAACTCAAAAAAAAAAAGAAAAAAAAAAAAAAAAAAAAAAGAGCTTTCTCACCGTAATGGGACTATAAATTATTTGGGGAAATTGTTAAAAATACATATTCCCAGGGACTCACTGCCAGAGACTGTGATTTTCCAGGACAAGAGAAGAAGGAAAAAGAGGAGAATTATGCATTTTTACCAAACTTTCCACATGATACTAATTTTTAAAAATGCATACAGCATTCCTTCTTTCCTTCTCTTCATCCCTCTCTTCCCTTTCCTCATCCTCTAGGACAATAAACGTGGGTGGTTTGCTATTCCCACTGACACTAGGGTATAAATATGTGTCCATGCATTAGCAGACATGTGTGTATGTATGTGTGTGGGTGTGTGTGTATGTATGTGTGTGTGTATGTATGTGTGTGTGTGTGTGTGTGTGTGTGTGTGTGTGTGTTTGTGTATTTCCACCTGAATCTAGAAATTCTACTACTACAGGAAGTGGAGTAGAACCCTGCTTTGAGGCCTCCCCAATCAATAATGACAGCGTAACACACAGCAACATGTCGGAGTGAAGAGGTCACTTGCCTAGAATCTCTTATCTCGTGCAGCAGTTGTGGCTTCCCCTAGGGAGTTGTCATTTGTAACTTCCCCTCAGAACAGAGAGACCACCACAAACTTTTTGCAAGTGGCTTGATTTTGCACACCATCAAATGCAGCATGTTGCCTCTACAGAATGAATGAATAGCATTGAATATAAAACATGTGATGGCAGAGAGGCCCCCACTGCTCATGTGCACATCTACCATCACAGCATAGCGTCATTGCTACTGTGAGCCCTCCCGATCATCATAAGAACAGAAAATGAATACCATTCTGTATTTTAAAAGCTCCAGACAGGAGCCATTAGAAACTCATTTCTTCCCCCAAAGAGCTAGCTAGTTTAAAGTGTAAACAAGGCTGAATTAGGTTTGCACACGCTCCTGTGAGCTAGGGCCTGTCACATGAAGAGTGAACTTTACATGGAAACTACAAGATTGTTCTGTGTAGACTGGACTCTGACTTACTTCCAGTTACCCTAGACTAAACTCTGACTTACTTCCAACTACTCTCGTTCCCAGCAGCGAAGGCCACACTCAGGGGATAGAGAATTTGCCAACAGAAGGCAAAATTAAGAAAGAGAAAGACCTCAGAGAGCTCAGAAAACCTGAGGCACTGTAGGGAACCAGGCAACCAGAGGATATTTTCCTACTGGGTTTAGTAAGTCAGTCATCATTATTATTGATCAGAAGACTAGAATTCCACTGTGGGAACTGAAAAAAATCACGTTGTGAGAAAAAAAAAACCCTAAAGATTAAAGAGTTTCAGTCTTTTCCTTCCAGATTTGTTGATGTATATACTGAGCGGAGCACCTTTCTCAGGGTGCTTAATTGGTGCCCTTCATTGGTAACAAGTCATAAATAAAACCGAGGAAGTTTGACTTTCTTCCCAGCACTTACAGTGATTTCTGTATTATGTCCTGAACTGAATCCACATCCCCATGTTGAAACCCTACGCCCTAGCATCTCAGAATGTGTTCACATTTAGGGAAAGGGTAGCACAGGAAGTAGTTAATTTAAAATGCAGGTATTAGTGTGCGGCCCTGACCAATCCAACCGTGTCTCCTAAAACCAAGACATCAGGACACAGACACACCAGAGGTGTGTGCACTCTCAGAGCAAACACTGTGTGAGGGCATACGAAGGAAGGCACCATCTTTTACCAAGGCACTGAGAGAGGCTCAGGAGAACCCAATCTTGCTGGCCTGTGGGTCTGGGTCCATGCTGCCAGACTGCAAGGTAATACATTTCGGGTCTCTTTGTTTGTTTGTGATGATGTTGCTGGGGGAAGAATCCTGGACCTGGAACATACATGCTATGAAGTGCTCTAGCACAGAGCTGCAGCCCTAGGCTTTGTTTTTCCTTCATTTCTGATGTCCAAGACACACTAGTTGTGGTATTTGCTACAACATTCCTAGAAAGCTAATATATTCAGTAACTGTCACCTTAGCTAGAATTACATATTTAAACAGTATGTAAACAGTGGGCACGGGGAAAAACATAAATGGGTAACTTATGAGCTGATGACTTCATACAATTTCATATACTGAAGACTTAATGTACATTCCTCACTTCACGTTATGCATGATGAGCATGAGTGAGCTTGTCAAGCCAATGCTGATTGCTAATGACAAGGGCACCTGGTCCCCTCCTCCTCTGAATCCAGCCTCTTCCCATTGTCCCAGCAACCCTTGCTCTGCGACTTGAGACTGTTGGTTTGTAATTACGGATTTATTGATGAAGTTATACATTTAACATCTGTCTCTCTTATGAATTCTATGGAATATGACTCTGTATGTGTGTTCATTGCTACAACCCCAGCATCTGGCACAACACCTGACTCTCAGTTACTTGTTCTGTGACTTAATAAAAGAAGTTATCAAGTTCTAGAGTTCTAAAATTGGGGAGGTTGATCATCAAGATTTAGCACTGCATTGTTTCTCTTAAAACTATTTTAAAACATCTGTATATATATTCCTCTGCAGAGAGAGCCCATAGCTTTTATACGATAGGGCTCTATGACCCTCCCCAAATTAAGAACCATGGGTCTAGTTCTGTTGTAAAACAAGATTAAACAGTGAAGAACTCAACTGCAGCCGGATGTATACTACAAAACTATTTATATATGTGTGTGTGTATGTGTGTGTTGTGTGTGTTGTGTGTGTTGTGTGTGTGTATGTGTGTGTGTGTGAGAGAGACAGACAGACAGACAGAGAGAGGGAGAGGAGGGAGAGAGAGAGAGAGAGAGAGAGAGAGAGAGAGAGAGAGAGAGAGAGAGAGAGAGAGAACAGAGACTGAAATGCCTCAATGAATTTGCAGAACCATTCATATCCCTGCCCCTTTCCTCCACTCTCCCTGAAGAACTGATCATTCCTGAAGTCATTGGCTGGAGTCGTGAGTAGCTGCTGGCATTCATCTGTTTCTTGGCAGCATCATTTATCACCGAGGCCAGGGAAAGCGCCTGTAATTCTCTCCATTCACCTGTTTGAAACGATGCCAGCCCTCTTTGTAGGAAGCTCCTTTTAATAACAAGCCCGTAAACTTCCCAGAAAACAAGGGCACTGAGCTGCATTTATGAAGCACGGGTGTCCATGCAATTTGACCAAACAATCCTGGGATTTCCCTTCCCTTCCTCAGCAGCCCGAGAGGAGAGCCAGCCTAATCAGGCTACAGACGTCTGGTCTTGCTGCTGCTTGCTGCTGGCTCCGTCACTGAGGAGCTAAGGGAGGCTGTGGATGGATTGCTTCACACTAATTGGCTATTGGTATTAAATCTTCCCCCTTCCAGGTTCAGAAGACGCTCTCCTCAGTATTTCCTTCCTTGTTTTTGTCCTGAAAATGACTTCCACAGTAGATTTGTCACCGTAAAGGTTTTCAGTGTGCCGTTAACTCATAGTTACCCACGGAAACTGGGGAGAGCAGTAATGCAGATAATTCACAGCCAAAGGCACTCTCTGTCTAGCTCTTAACGCATGGTTCAAGGGGCTTGGTGGCAGCCTTACCTCCCTAATTATGTTTGCCTTTGCTGCTTATTAAAATGAGCCTGACTGCCTTCGGGGCCAGGCAGTTGGGTGATGTGAAAATTCTGACACAGAATCTGTAACTGTCTCCAGGGGAAACTCCACAAGGCACACAGATAATCAAACTTGACTAGATTTGACTTCACAGTCTAATCACCTGTGATCAATTACTTTGTTCCTGTGGGACTGAGTCTGGGATAAGAAATAATTATAGTTGGGAGGGGAGGGGTAGCTACATTTAGATGAGTACACAAGACTGGGTTGTGGCCCAGCGTCATCACAGGACCATGTTGGTTTTCCTACGTGGCTTCGCAATCCTGTTTTCTGTGGTTAATGATCTCCCCGTGCAAACCTTACAGTGTCCTTCTCTGGTTAACAGCCTGGGGTGGCTCCCTACACCTGTTACGACTGTTCCCAATCAGCCTGCAGTGGAGCAACATGACCCTGTCCCCTTAAAGTTGTAGATGGGGACTGAGGTTGATACTGACCACGGAAATGTGCCTGGAAACTGACCAATGGACACGTCACTTCTTAGAGCCTGCTGTGTTTGGTCTCACACTTTGTCAGGCCAGTGTCTGGCAGCATCTGAGATGGTGGCTGCTCTAACTCTGTCACTGGTACCTGCGATGAGCCTACTTAGAGCTGGCTTTCAGCTGCTTAGAGTTTAATGTCCTGGGTTAACTTAGCGTATCTGGCAATGTACATCAGATGACACTGAGACCGAGTTTCAGCTCTGTGTGTGGACAATGAACGACCACAGGATAGAATCATTTCTTCTTCATCGTGTTGGGTCCCGTATGAGGCACATTTAAAACAATTCCGTTGATTTGTTGACCATGGAATTTTCTTCCTTACCCCACCATCTTCCAGATTCCCATTTGTCTCCCACTCTCAGGGGCAAAGCTGCAAAGGTGAAGAATACCCTTTGTTTCTTTCAGGGAAGATGGTGGAGCTGTGTCTTTGGACCAACAGAGCCAGAAGGAAGAAGTAAAAACAAACAAACAAACAAAAAAAAACAAACCAGTGTCTTTGGTGGGTGCATTCGTAGGCTCCATGTGTTTGGAATGTAAGAAGGTTTAAGGACAAAAAGATTTCAAAAGGAAGCCTTGGAGCGTTGACACAGAAAGCATAGCATCCCCAAAGCTGGTGTCTGAGTGATCACGTGCCACCCACTCTAGACTCCCAAGTCTACCATGATACCTGCATTTACTGATGACCTACCATGGGCCAGACACAGTTCCAACTTCTTTACCATTAACTTGTTGATTCCCTGAGCAAACTTCTAGGATAGTTACGATTTATATGTCACAGATGAAGAAGCTAAAACATTGAGGTAAATTCCCTGTGGCCACGTTGAGAGTAAATGGTCTCCCCTAACTTCAAGCCCACCCGAACACTCCCATCATGTATGCTCCCTCCTGTGTCCCTCCCCTCCCTGTCAGTCACACTGCCGGACTCCACAGACTGCCGTCGTCTGGAACCTTCTGCCTTCTAGAACAACATAAAACAATTCTTCCCCCTTCTCTCCAACTTAGCACTCAACTATCTGAAGGCAACAATCATGCGTCCCATAGGTTCTCCCTCCCACCGTGAGCAGTCACAAGTCATTCAACACTTTCCCATACAACATAGCTTTAAGCCCTTCTCTATCCCTGCTCAGTGACTCACACATGCTGGGGATCAAAAAAATGTCAGCGAAGTCAGTGAAGTGGAACTGGTGACTCTCTGGCCTTTCAGCCTTGTCTGAGCTATTGCTCCCTACAACCCCAATGCACATTCCTTTCATGGTATAAAGTGGAGTGGAGATCTGCTGTAGGAACAGCTGGCTGGCCCAGCGCCCTGCACAGGTCCCCGTATTGGAAAGTGCACTGGTAAAGGATTTGAGTGGTCAGTGCTCCCTATTCTAATTCGTGTGCTCCTCCTCTTCCTTTGTCCCGGCTGGCCCTTTCTTGTCCTGTCCCAGAGGCACACTGAGAACGACCTTTCCACTCACCATGGAGTTCATGGCAAAGTGATTGTGCTGTGTCTGGAGGTCTAGTGCATGCTGGTAGCTGACTCCGATCTCTGTGTGGCTCTGAAGAAATAACTCCTTGTTGTGGCTTATCCAGTCGAACATCTAGAAGGGAGAAGAAGGGGACAAAGTGACGAGAAAGGTCATAGGTCAAGCAGAACAAAGCATTCAAAGCTACAGAGAAGAATAAAGCCCTCTAGCTGTTTCCCAAGGAGAAGCTGCCATCTCCCTGGAGTCAGGGTAGGCTACAGGCTGAGTTTACAGGAGAATCCTCATTTCTTTGGCATAAAAATTCACAGGAAGCTTCCGTCTCTCTATAGAGCCTAGGGAAAAGAGACCACGAGGGCGAGAAGTGGGATAGGAGGGTGGTGGTTATTATCCCAAGGTAGCTACTGGCCCTTTGTAAAGTCTTTAGAATGCTTTGAGGACCGGTACTGAGAGAGCAAGCCAGGAGGCCTAGTCCACTCATTCAAGTAGCCATGACTTCTCCTGGAAGTCCCCACACAGAAGGAGACTCACCAGAGCCACAGTTCCAGGAAGTTCCTAGCTCTTTAGGATGCCAGATCTAAGAACCAGTGCATGTTCCCTCCCAAGCACTCAGTCTGTCTCAGAAATGAGAATATGATGTAGACGATGCAATAAAGAAAGTGGGGACGTTTGTGAGAAACTGCCGGGGAGCACTTCTTTAGGCACGGTGTCTCTTCCTCTGATACCGTCTTGCGTGTCACCAATTCTGCCTGCTGTAGCCATCCACCACATGCCAATAAAAGCAAAGGGTGGAGTCAAGGTGGCTGCAGCAAACGGCCAAAGCCCCGACTGAGCTGGGCCTGAGTTCCATCTTCTCTCTGGACTTCTCCTGAGGTGAGACTCTCCCCCTCTATTACTCAGTCCACTCTAAGTTAGGGTTTGTAGTTTGCTGTCCAGAACACTCAGGTGAGACAGCCAGGCAGGGTGTGGCCACACCAGTGAAGAAGGCCACTCTTCTCAGGCCGTGTGTGTGTGTGTGTGTGTGTGTGTGTGTGTGTGTGTGTGTGTGTGTGTGTGTGTGTGTGTGTGGGGGGGGGGTGGGGGTGGGTGGTGGTGGTGGTGAGAGGACCAGATAAGCTGAGACAGGGTATGAGAGCTGCTCTGGCTTTTCCGTGCTCTCTTCTCCTTACAGAGAAAACTAAGCTTGCTTTTCCAGTTAAGTCTAACCAGTGTGCATGGGATGCCTGCCATGCCCAAGGTGACATAGGGTCAAAAATGTTGAAAAGGTGGTTCTTGAAATTAGGTGGCTTTTATGAAGTGTAAAAGCTGATGTGGATCAGATTCTGTTTGCTTAGAGAATTCCATACCGAGTAAAACACGTTTTCATCATTAAAATTCCTCTCTTTCCTCCAACTCCCTCCACGTCCCCCAGCATCCTCTCAAACTCATGAACGCTTTTTCGATAATTATTATTGTTTCTTTTGTGTGTGTGTATGTTTGTATGTGTGTATGTATATGGTGTGTGTGAATGTATGTGTATATGTATATGGTGTGTGTGTGTGTGTGTGTGTGAACGTATGTGTGTACGTGTATGGTGTGTGTATTTATGGTGTGTGTGTGAACGTATGTGGTGTGTGTGTGTGTATGTGTGTGTGTGTATAACTTAAATCACAACACTAAAGGTCTATAAATATGATAGAGGCTCTTCTGAGCAACTAACAGGGGACAAAGAACACTACACTCCCCAGAAAAGGAGAGCCTATGTTAAGCCTTGACTTAGGAACCAGATAGCTGAAGACCAGCAGCCTGAGTGACCAGACAAAGAGAGAATGGTGACACAGGGTGGAGATTGGGGCAGCTCAATATGTCACAGGTGCTGAAAGCAACTCAGTGCTGCTTGCTGTGCCTGCTTTGACCACATACAGCTGAGGAGGCAGGTGCACAGAGTGGCCATGCAGCTGAGGAGGCAGGTGCACAGAGTGGCCATGCAGCTGAGGAGGCAGGTGCACAGAGTGGCCATGCAGCTGAGGAGGCAGATACACAGAGTGACCATGAAGGATGTGGGCCACATGCTGACAGCAGGATGTGGGTGTATGTGTGGGTCCTATAAAGTATGAATGAGCTGTGGTAGAAGTTTGGGATATGGACTAGGAGAGCCAGGGGGAATATTGTGGGGAGTGTGTGGCACACTAATCCAGGTATAGGTGAGGGCCTGGAGCAGCAAAAGAGGCAAGAGAATCAGGCAGGTTTGAGAGCCCCCTTTGGACAGGACCTCCCAAAGGCTCATTATCACTTGGAAAGAGAGGGTGAGTGAGAGCTGGGGAGACCAGCCCTGGCATACGGGTTTCTGCAATCCCAAGAATCACCATGGGGACACTGAAGGATGGGGATAAGAAACTGAGGGTGTGCAGAAATAGTCCTGCATTGGAGAGGCTTAGGGGAATTTAAGCCAAGCATGTCCTATGGGCCGCTAGATTCATGTGACTGAGGGCCTAGAGAGAGACATCAGGGCTATAACAACTCATGCCGAACACAAGAACATTAGCCTACGGTCTGGAGACTCTCCCACCGGAACTACTTAAGTAGCAGAGGGTTCATTTCAGGCTGCAGGCTCCCTAACAGGCTGAGCAGATATCTGTGTTGAGTACACTGTTCTGAGTCCATCAGCCTTAGCGAGCCCCAGACTGCAGGCAGCTGGCCAGGCCTCCCCCAAGTTACCACTAAGAAGGAGGGGGAAAAGAAGAAAAGTGCTGGCATTTAGAAGATTCCTATTCTCTAAATTTTTTACCTTAAAACTTCTTCCTCCAAACCTTATTTCAAAATAATTTCTCCTCCTCCTTCCTTATTTATAAAAGAATCAATAAAGTTAATGAAAATCTGAAATGCCAGAAGCCCTTGGGACTTCTGATGACAGTGTCCCCCTTGGCTATCTCAGCAGCCCAGCAGTGACCTTGTACTTTCTGTTGAATAACCATTTAGCTGTATACGAAACAGGCAGAGGAGGTATGTGCCACAATGATTAGATTGCTGGGCACCAGGTCCTTGCTGGGTTTCAGAGAGAGCCGAGCTGGACGCAGGCCAAGGGAGGCAGGAAGCAGAGTGAAGTGTAAGAGGTAAGACAGAGATTGCTACAGCAGCTGCATGCCCCACTAGACCAGTTCCTCACAGACTGGCACCCATGCCATCCCCAAACTCATGTTCTGCGGATGAACGGCTTCCTGGTAGTGAGGCGCCCTGACAAAGTTTATCTTGTTCTGGAGAAACTGCTTCGAAGAAGTAACACATGTCCTGGGAAGACAGAGAAGACCTGGTCTGGGCACTAGATGGTCTCATGCTAATACATGTTCTTTTCAAACTTTGTAAAGTTTTTGATCGAAATATTTATATCCATTATATTTTAATTATATCATATTAAATACTAACACATTAAATAGTAGTGTACATTATTATATTTACACATTGTATTATAAATATATTTTACACATGTATTATACGAGACCTTATTAAACAGTACATACTGTCATACATTCTGATCTATAACACAGTGCATATTCTGATTTGCAAGGACTAGTATCCCCTAGAATGGGGGCAAGCACCCTGGATGACAAACGGCACATTTTTGAAACCCATAAAAAGCATTCTCTTTCTATTCAAAACAAAAATTAGCTCCATGGAGTCTCCTGACTTTGAAGGTATGTCTGTCCGTTGCTATAGCTCCTATTTCTAGTGACTGAATTAAGGGATGCCGCAAGAAAACTGGCCTTGTTTTATAGCCAGCGAAGCTCGGCTCCTTAGTCGCTGCCATGACGTTTCTCAGGTGCTCTCACGTTCACCATGAAATGTCCAATCGTGTGTATCACCTTATTGTGACCCCAAACAGTATCACATGGCTATTGCCATCAGGCAACAACAGAGCATGCTCAGAGAAATGAAGCCCAAATTCTAGAAATCATTATTCTACTCCCTGCTCCATTGCCCCGAGTGTCAGCCGGGCTCTGAGAGCCATGATGCCTCAGCCAAGGCAAAATGCATGGGGCCGCCTGTGTGTCTATACCCAGCTACCTCCTCTAGGCTGCACCATCGGGAAGGATCACAGATGCCCAGGGATAGCTGGTCAAACAGTATTCCTCTCCATAAATGCTGGAAAGAATTAAGGAAGGAGGTGGGATGGGAAGGGAGGGAAGGAGCAGGAGAGAGGGAGGATGACAGTTGGCCATAGTCTAGGATTGTTAATGTCCAGAGAAGAACAACGTTTCTAAACACCCCCAATCTCAAGAGAACACCATTTATAATTTGATCCGTTTGAATTTAGCATCTGGAAGAGCCTTGAGCTGGAGCGACCAAAAGATGTAAAGGAGAAGAAAATATACCTACTGTAGCTTTGGGTGCTTTTAAGAAATTACAAAGTTACCTTCCACAAAGTCTAATGTAACAACGACAGCCATCCTTCCAGAGGATGGTCGTGTCTAAATAATTCCATTACAGCTCTGTCTGAACAGAACATAGTTTTCTCTGTCTTGCTAAGAAAGATGTTCTATGTAAGCTACTCAAGGCTTTTTTCTCTGTTTTGTTTTAACTAAGCTAAGTAATTTTTTATGCTAGCTAACTTAAGTAAAAATACACAAATCTGGTTCTTCATAAATAGTCAACATTAAAGGAATCTATTTATATGCAAATTAGGAAAAAAATAAACACAAGACTTTCCATTTTTTTAAAAAGATGGGGTAGCTAAACGGTTATTATTGCTCTGTTCTGTTTTTAATGAAGCATAACTATTTCATAGAGCAGGGATATTAAGTAAAAATCTCGTGTTTATTTTCCTACATTTAGCAAAAGCCACTGACATCATCTTCTAACTTTCAAACCACCTGACTGTTGTCGGTGTCGTACACTCTCTAATTATAGACCACATTGCAAACAAGATACTCATGCTCAGCCTTGATGAGCTGATTAAGTAAATGGACAAAAAAAACCAAAAAACCAAAAAAAAAAACATCGGTGGGTTTCCTTTGGCAGGACACATGTGTCCTAGTACATGCGGGGCTGTGCCCTGCTTCCCTGCCGCGCTTCGTCCGTAAAAGCTGTGCCCTGCGAGGTTCAACAGCCTCCTGCAGGTAAATCTTGTTAGGCCCAGGGAAACAAGGTCTCCAGCCAATTATAAAATAAAACCTCGTGTTAAAACACAAAGAGCAGAAAAATGCAAATCACTACAGGCTGCTGGCTGAACTCTGCCAAGCTGTATCAGGGATCTGAACCTCAGTTTTTATCTGTAAAATAAGAATACTAATTTATGCTTTTTAAGTCTTAGGCTACCGGGGCACTCAATTAAAACAAGGGGTTAGAAGAGGCTTTATTGAAGGCTGTACACATATGGACATTTTTTAAATCCATATAATGAGTATGTTCTAGCCTACTCCCATTTAAAGCAAATCAATAGGTAAAAGGTACGGATGTAAAACAGAAAGTTCATGCTGCAAACCCACCATGGGCTGGTGGGACTCACTCACACCTGTGGTTCACATGCACGCAAAACACCACGACCCGCTCGCCTGAGACACACTACTAGAACAACCACAGGCCTCTTCAAAGAGCAGTCCAGAGGTACCAGCCTTTACTCACACAGGGACCCTGTGGGTGTGTCTGCCTACAAAAGGCTCAGAGCCCCTCCATCAATATACCTGGAACTCTGGTGCCTTCCTATTTATTGCCTTGCAATGGCCTGACCACAGAGATAGCATATTAAAGCAAGACCTTGGTCCTCATCTGCCTCTCTGCCTCTCTGCAAGCAAGCATCCATGCTCCTTCTTCCCTACCCTCTCAGCTACTACTAGAAACTGTTTCCCTTTGGTTTGTAACAGGATTCCCCCTACCCCCTACTCACAAGAGATGCCTATTAAAAAGCCATTTTTCCCTCTAATCCCTTTTCGAATTAGTTTATCCTGGATCTAGAAGTAGCTCAATATGTGCTTTCTGAGCATGAGCCATGGACGTGATTCTAAAATTGGCAGAGGGATCTCAGAAAGAAGATGAAAGACCCCACACCCCCTTCCCCTGCTACACACACACTCACACGCACACACATGCACCTGGGAACCAAGCAAATCTCCTGACTTCACATTTGTGCTTTCACAGAAACTCTGACTGCCCTGGGACACATGTTCTTGTATGAACAGAGCAACACCCACTCCCCGTGTGTGTGTGTGTGTGTGTGTGTGTGTGTGTGTGTGTGTGTGTGTGTGTGTTCTTGCCTAGGGTTCTTAGGACCCTTCAACTTCAACCCTGGTTTTTAATTATCTACTCTCCTAGATTAAACTTCTGATTTCCTAAAAAGGAGGAGGAGGAAGAGGAAGAGGAGGGGGAAGAAGAGGGAGGGAGGGAAGCAAACAGGGAAGAGAGAATATTAAGGATCCCAAAATGTGAACCTAGTTTCTAGGTTTCAAGAACTTCTACTGTAGCCAGTCGCCTCTCCTGTACTGATTCATTTATTCAGTCCATCAGACTGTGTGTAGGGGTGGGGGCGTGGCAGGGGGGGTCTCTGAAGAGACCATCGTTTCAGTGATTTTAATGAAGGCAGAGACACAGCCTGACAGGCTGTCGTGGTGATAAACGTCTACTGAAGGAGAGAAGGTGTCCTTAGCTGTGCCTGTTTTCCGTTCTGCTGGTGGCATATCTGCCCACAGATGTTTATACCTTTCTTTTTAAAGGAAACTGCTTTTCTCATCGACAGAAGCCCTGTTTGCTCCAGGGAGGGGAGCCCAGCTGACCATCTAGGAGGCACCATCTCTGTTTGCTCATTAACCAGCTAGGATACCAGTGTCGCCAATCAGTTTGTGTCTGTGGACACACTGTTGGCCCCACAGTACATTTCCTTCACCTTCCACACAAATTCCTTAAACCCAGGTCCAACTGCTGTTCACAATGTGAATAGTCCTGGCTTCTCTAGAACACAAATAAATGTCCACTGTGAGAAAAACTCTTCCCTTCTTCTGCATAGTAATCTAACCTCCAGTTAGCATCTAGATCCCGTTTCCATGACAACAAATAAAGATGCTTCAAACCAGCATGTTATCAAATCTTGGCGAAACACAAAGATGCTCCCTGACTGGAAAGCTGCACCAGGATTGGGAGTGACTACAAAAAAAACCTACACGTGTGTTAATGTGGACACCGAACCTCGGGCTTCCTTGAATGTGGTGACTTTTGCAAGGAAACATTGTTCTTTGCAGGGACCTTGTCAGCTGTGTCAAGTGTTACAAGATGCACAGGTTCCCTTAGGGACACCGAGCTGGTAAGCGCACTTGTGTTTGCAGTTGTCAAGGTAGATACTCTCTCTTTGTACCTGAGCTGGGTGGTTGGGCTGGGCTCCTGAAATGATTGCCTGGTGGCAAGCTACGGTTCTCGTCTTCTATCTTTCTCAGCCGATCAATGCCAAACACTGCCCCTCAATGTCTCAGTCCGAATGTTTAGAAAAGACTCAGATACCTGCAGTTGTCAGCCTGCACTGTCAAAGCCAGACGATGACAGCACTGTACCTCCTCCTCATCTTCTGGCTCTCCGCCCTCTTACTCACTTCCAAATTTTCCACCTAACAGTAATGACACTAATGCTAGCAACGAAAATCCCAACACTTACTACTTTTTAAGTACTCTGCATGCTGAATATTGTCCTAAATATTTTACACATAGTAATATACTTAATCCTCCCAGTGATGGCCCAATGGTCTTCCCATTATTAATCTCCAGTATCCTCATAGCCATTTTACAGAATAGAAGACTAAGGCTCAAAGGACTTAATTAATTGATCTGGAGGTGCACACCTCAGTAACAGGAGAGGGCAGAGGTTCAGTTCATGTTGCTACTCTCACTTTGGTGCTGTAGTTTCCAGCCAACCGTCTCACCCTGTGCTTCCTTCTCCCAAGGTCTCAGACCCGTGCTCTGCCTCTACTGCTGTTTTTCCTCCGTCTGCTTCCTCCATGAGTTCTTGAAATGGGGTCTGCTTACTGCTTGCTTGAGTCTGTACCCACAAGAAGAGAGTCAGGTGCCCCTCCTTCCCAAGTCTGTGTTGCCAGTTTATTCTCATGGAGAATGATGTGGTTTTGTTTTATGTTTTCCTGACACTACCTGGCCCTCTTAGCCAGATGCTTTTCAGCCTCAGACCATCTGCCTGCAGATCTGTCTAGCTTCCCCCTTCTTTCCTGGCACCCAATAGCAGATGATTTTGTAGAAACCAGGGTCCGCTTTCACTTGAACTTCCTTTTATCACCTAGTCTCAGCATGCTGGAAATGGCGGAAACATCCTAATCTCGGAAACCTCGTCCACGGATGTCTCCACACTTGCCTTCCACTTCCCACGCTGCTCCCTTTTGTGTCTTGTGTTGCTCAAACCTTCACTATGACAGTGTAAAGACTGGACTTGTGCTGTTTGTCCCAAACAAATCCCATATTAATGTTGTTACAAAAGGCACTGTAAGTTGTGTTTTAACATGGTAAGAGCTCAGTATTGTCAGTTTTTCATATTTGAGGATTTTGAATTTGGGGACTTATTAACTGTGATTACACACACACACACACACACACACACACACACACACACACACACACACACACACACACACGTGTATCTCCACTGTGTTAGGTATCCTAAGAAGTCTACAGACAACTTAAAGTATCCTGGAAGGTGTTTGTAGGTGACATATCAATATTATGTTATTTGTCACAAGGAATTTAACATCCTCAGATTGGGGTATCCTCAGAGGTTCCTGAATCAACTTCCCGCAGGTCCGAAATGACTGTAGGAAGTGCAGTAACTGCCTAAGATCACACAGCTTAGAAGTGATGATGATCGATTCAGAATCTAATGTCCATCTGAACTGACATCCCATGCAGTTCCTGGTCCCCGACACCCTCTCTCTGTGACGTCCTGGATAACTGGCAAGGATTACTATGTGCCTGGAGCCACTAGGTGGGATTTATATACATGATCTCAATCCCTGTAACAGCTCAGAGAGGTGACAACTGCCAGCAGCCGCCCTCTTTCTAAGTGAAGGAACGGATTCAGAGAGATTCGTGTTGAGGTCATGTGGCTAAGCTAGCACATTAAAAACTCTGATCTAGCTTTGTCTGATGCCGAAATCCATACATTTAAACCACGGTTACGGTATCTTCTAAGTACATGCAGAAATCACGGGATATCTGTAGAGTCCCTACGAATACAAGGCACCTGTGGATTCAGCAGAAATGTCCCCCTGACATCCTGCCCACTTGTCAAACTGCCATATCGTCCTCTCAAACACCCATTCCTCTCAAGGTCCCATTCCAGGCCTTTTAGTTCGAATGCTTCTGTTACTCACACCGCAGCCTCTCCTGCCTGAATTATCGCAATTACCATCTGATCTCTCTGACTCCATTCTGTCTCTATGACAGAATAAGCACCAGGCTTATTCTGCAAACACTGCTCTCAGTGTTCCCACACCAAGCATCCTTCCTAGTCAGTGTTTTCACACACACACACACACACACGTATTGCACCACTCAGGTCCTCCTTCCACACTGTTTCCTGCATCGTTCTCTACCGAAAAACGCTGCAACCCCCAATCTCCAGGCTACTGCCTTCCTTCTAAATCCAAGTCTCAATTTCTCCTAATGCCCACTTTGACTCCAGAAGTCACTCCTGACAAACGTTTTACCTAAAGTTCTTTAGTGTCTGCCTTAATAGTTCATCAAATAGTCTTAATTGAGAACCACCTGAAAGGTTTTCTTAAAATCTACAGGTTCCTCGGCCCTGCCCTTGAGATTTAGTCAGAAGGAGAGATTCTGATGGGTTTGCATCTTTATTTGACAACTTATGTAGACTGTGGTGTGTCAGCAATAAAGGAATTCCTATTAGACTCAACCCCGCCATCAACAAGCAGCCGTAGACTGATGGTCCCTGAGAGAGGAGGGCACACAGTGAAAGTTTCCCGTTTCCCTCAGCTCGTGCCCACTGGTATTTTCCAGACTATGGGACAGTGAGACAGGAGTTTGACAGCAATGGTCCTGATATGGCACTGCAGGACTGAACAAGCTCTGTACCCATGAGCCACATCTCCAGAGAGATGACAATGGTCTTGGTGAGTGTTAAAAATAGAGGTGACATTCCTTTCTTAACTTCTTCCAATCCATTTTGTCCCAGTCTTTGCTTAACAAGTCAGAATGAAGGAAGTGTGTTCTTCTAACTCCTGTGCTTTTATTCTCAAGATGGAATGGGCCTGCCTCGGGTGCAGGTTTGCCATGAGCACTGAAGGAAGAAAAATGTCCTTCACGTCTCCTGGGATTCTAGTTTTTGGCTCTAAAAGAAGTGAGAGTCTATCGTGATCACTTGAACAAAGGCCCAGGAAGTTAAAACAAGGTCCCCAATGGGCAGATGTGCAAGGCAAGGTACTGGGACTTCACTAGCAAGCGGGAGCGACTGATTGGAGCAGGATGCTATCAGCTTTGCTTGGCCTCTGACCTGGGGGCTCTAAGCTAATCTCAACCTTGAATATAAAAGCAGTTAATGTCGTTTAGACTTCTCACCAACTCAGTCTCTGCCTCCACTTCCCCGATTCCTTCCCCCACCCCCCACTTCCTTTTCACAAACTCTGGAATGTCTGGAGCAAAGCAGATAAAGATGGTGACGTGCAGAAGGAGCTGGACACAGTGTGGTGCACAGCAGATTCCAAATGCATGCCAGCTCCTTCCCACTCTCTTGGCTCAGACCGAGTGAGCCCACAGCACAGAAAGCCGTTGCTTACTGATTAGAGAAACCCGGGCTGCAAAACCTCATGCTAAAATCACACCCTGTTCTTGACAGCTGCCCTGCAGCCCGGCTCTGTCTGGAGGGGTGC